>NC_134018.1:23708334-23970834 GCF_040712315.1 Castanea sativa
ATTCATTTTTACCTTTGTTGACACTGGGAACTTCATCTCTCCTTTTTGGTGGTTCGGCTTTGGACTTGAAAACAGCCCCTTCGTCTCTCCTCCCATTTGACCTCCATGAAGTAGAGGAGCCCGGATTTTGAAATGACCGAGTTCCTTTCCTTTTAAGCTGTCGTTCCACCTTTATTGCCATGTGCACCATGTCCTCCAACTCCACGTAATGCTGCAACTCCACCATGTTGGCAATGTCCCGATTCAGCCCATTTAGAAACCTTGCCATGGTAGCTTTTCTATCCTCCTCTACATTTGCCTGAATCATGGCAATCTCCATCTCCTTGTGGTAGTCATCCACGCTCCTATAGCCTTGAGTAAGACTCTGTAATTTCCGATACAAGTCCCTATAGTGGTGACTAGGAACAAACTGCCTCCTCATGATGGCCTTCATTTCCTCCCAACTCTCAATAAGTCTCTCATGGTTTCTCCTTCTGTTCATCACAAGTTGATCCCACCATATAATAGCATAGTCAGTAAACTCAATGACAGCGAGTTTTACCTTTTTCTCCTCGGAGTAGTTGTGGCACTCAAAGATTAACTCCTCCTTCTTCTCCCACTCCAAGTATGCTTATGGATCATTTTTCCCATGGAATGTTGGTATCTACATTTTTATGTTTCCTAGGTTCCTGTCAGTCCCATCTTGCCATCTTGGATCTCTTCGGAAACCTCTACCACGCCTTTCTCCCCTCTGCACAAACCTACCCTCATTGTTCAATGAAGCTTGATCTTCTTCATCTTCAAACTCATCCTCGTGGTAGTCATCAGAATCATCCATGCGCGCATGCCTTTCTTGCCTTCTAGCATTAGGGCCTTTTTGGGGACGCTCCTCACGCAAAGTAGCAATAACAGTGTCTTACTTATCCATCCGATCCCGAATCTCATTAAACACCACGTTCATGCATTCAAATTGTTGTTGCATAGCCTGCAAAATGATGGACGACTCCTCCCCTCCTTCCCTATTTGATGTTTCGCCCCTAGAAGACATACTTTTGAAACAACAGAGAATTGTTAGAAATAATTCCTCACAACACTCTCTCACGTGTTTGCACTCAAATTATGTCACTCCCACTCGTGTTTCACTCTTAAATTGGCTTTTTCCCGATATTAGTCTCACACTCTCTTGCCTTTTTCCACTCGTTGCTTCCCCTTTTCAGTTCTACATTAAACTAATAAACTTGATCAAGAAATTCAACTTGTAGTGTAAAAACAAATACCACGGCACGAAAATATGACATAAACAATAAATCAAAGGAAGAGGACAAAAGAAAACGATATTCTGGTCTGAGAGAATTGAAACTACAAGCAATTTTTTTTTTCTATTTCTTTTTTGATGTCTTTTTTTTTTTTCTTTTTTTTTTTTTTACTTTTTTTTTTTTTGAGCTTGGTGCACGATTTTAACCTAGTGCACGTCAAAAAATTAAGAACGCTGAATAAAGAACACCAAAGGAACAGAATAGTATGATAACAGGAAACAAAAAATAAAGGGAAAGAAAACTGATTTTAGAACCTGTGCTTTGACACCAAATGATGCGAACCTCAATCGACACGCTTTGAGACCTAACAAAAATATTGGAATACTTGCCCAAGAAAACTAAAATTCAGATTTTTGATAGAAACCCTGACCCAATGTTTATAATCGAAACGCGAACCAAAGGTATAAGTTGACCTTGACCCAATGATTATAAAGAATCACGAATCGAAGGTATAAAGTTTGAACGCCACAAGGAAGAATCCCTGATAAGTTCACAGTTCTTGAAGAACCAAAAGAAGAGCAAAGCCTCACCTTTTCTGATTTTTATTCAATAATATATTATATAAAAAACGTTTACAGACTTAAGAGCCTATTTAAGGGCTCCATAAAACTTGACAGACAAGAAAACATATTCTAAAATAACTCCTAATTGATACCTAACCATATCAGGAATCAAATTTGACCTAAAAAGCATTAAATGCACCTAAAAACAAGGAAAATACCTAAAAAACGTTCTAAATAATAAAAGCCCTAAATTCAGGTAGATTTTGTCTGAAATAACAACCTCAGAATAGGAAAAAATCTCCATTAATTGATATAGAGCTGGAAAGTCAATCAAACATTAATCCACACCATAAATCACTCCAAATTAAGCCAGATCAGCCCTAAATCGCTTGAATTAAATTTATTACGCTTTCATCTTCCTTTGGGCCAAGCTTGGAATGTCCTGCATTAGAATCAGCCCAAATCTCCTGAATTAGCCCATTAAGTGCTTTTTTGATCTTCTTGGATCTTGCTCTTGTAATAGGCCCAACTGGAACATGCAATGGATCCTTGAATGCTTGTTAATTCTCATCATTAGACTTGTTTTGTGATACGTACTAGGAACCATGAGACTCAGCTTGTTGTTTTGCTAATGATACTGCATACTCTACTCTCTCTCCTCTCTCTCCTTTTATACTGGACTTTGTAAAGAAGTCCACTCTGTTTCAGACTCTATTTTCAAGTATCTTTGATAAGTTCGAATAGTTTGCACTCTATCATAAAATATCACGTTGGTGAAGTAGAGAAAAAAGAAAAAAGAGAGACCGACTTCAATATAAAATTGTTTTTTAAAAAAATAATTTTTTTTAAAATAATAATGATGTGGCAAAAAAAAATGATAATGATGAGTTTGAGTTTGAGTTTAAGTTAGATTTGTTAGAGAGATAGAGTTTCACTCCTTGTTAAGCTTGGATTAAACAAAAATGATTTTATTTAAATATTGTGATGACGTGGAAAATTGTGAAAGTTTCAGAGGCTTTGGTTTTATATATATATATATATATATATATATATATATATATATATATATATATATATATATATAAACTAGTTGCTAACCTGTACTATGCACGGGAACTTACCTATTTGTGAGGTAAACAAAAATAATTTTATAAAAAAATTGAAAAACTATACTATTGCATGATTTGCTCTTGTATGACTTTAATTTGTGTTAAAGTTTGATAAAGAAGTCATTGGTTGAACGTATAATGACTTACAAAAAAATTTGTCAGACAATTTCAAATATTGTAAAAAAATAATTCAAAAATTTAGATATTAAAACTTCTGAAAGACCGAAAAATATTTTAAAAAATCAGATGGTTCATTGCTTATAAATTATTGAAACAAAACAAAATAAATGAATAAAAATAAAGAAATATAAGAGTTCATACATAATGTCAAACATAGCATCATACCATAGGATTTAAGGGCACGCATCCTATCAAGAACTTCATTTGCCTTGTCCCCATAGGTTAGGGACCAAAGATGTCAAGTCTCTACTGGGCAAATGGCCAAAGGGCCACCATCGGGGTAAGGTACTCTGATGGTCGTCTAGGCATGCTGAAGCGCTGACACTTGTCACACGCTCTAACATATGCTTCGATGTCTGCTTGCATGGATGGCTAATAGTATCCCGTTCAGACAATCTTGTGGATGAGTGACCTTGCTCATGAATGATTTTCACATGTTCCTTCATGGACTTCCCTCATGAATAATGAGACTCGTCTAGAGTCAAACATCTTAAGTAAGGCTGAGAGAAACCTCTTCTACACAATACCTCGTCCTTGAGGGCAAATTTTGCTGTTATAATCCTCAACTTCCTTACTTCTTCTTTATCCTCAGGGAGGAGTCCGTCCTTGAGATAGGATACAATTGGAGTGTTCTAGTTGGCTTCTCCATCTATTTGATGCACATCAAGAACATCTATGCATGGAATGTACTGAACTTTAATTTGGCCATCCACCAGTTGGTCTGCAGACGTTGCCTTGGCTAGGCTGTCAGCTTCCATGTTCTCTTCCCTCGGAATTTGGTGGAACTTTACCATTGTGAATCCCTTGATGCATTGCTTGACTTTGCTCAAATATCTTTTCATCCGTTCCTTCTTAGCTTTGCGTGTCCCATTCACTTGGCCTATATGTTGGGGTTTATGCCCTAAAACCCAATTTATTGGCATGTATTTAATAATTAAATTGTTTAATTATATGAGACTATCTATAAATGAACTAAGACATTGTCATAGTCCATGAGATGCATTGTATGTGATTTATGTGAAAAGTCACAGAAGATATAAATTACAAGTTCTTTGTAAACTCAGAAGTTTAGTTCGTAGTCAGTGATGAAATTGGGCGTTTCATCTGCAAAGACTATAACATATCAACTAAGATGATTTGTCTTGATTATGGAAGTGGAGACTTCTAGTTGGTATGTTGATATGTTTTAAGAGTTAAGACATATTGAACTGGACCGCTGTGAGATTTATTATTTTCCTAACGACTGTCAAATGAATAATAAATCTCACGACTTCTATTTACATCAACTCTAAATCCTGAGAGAATAATGGACCTGATCATGAGATGTATGTTGTTTTGATATATCAGGAGTGAGATCTATTAGTTACGGTCAAAACCTCAGTATGTTGGGCATCCGCATTTAGTGTTGATGGAACATATATTCTCAAAATGGAATTCATAGTCTCTTAATGGAGATACAAAATATTCCCTTGAGATAAGTTTAATGGATTTAGTTATTCAGAGTGTTGGGCCCAACCACTTTAATAAGGAGTTACTAAAGTATATATTTATGAAATTGGATTTCATAAATATATGACGAATAACATAAAGGATTAAACCGGGTACTCAAGGATTAAGATGTAGTAATCTTCAAAGTGGCAATCTATATTCATGACTTTGGATTACTACGAATATTTTAATGAAGGGGTTGCATGCATAATAAAGTCTTGGGATATAATTTATTAATAAGGCCTAGAGTGCAATTATATTTATATAGTGGTATTAAATATAATTAATGGTAACTTTGGGCTTGTCAAGAGTTGACGGAAAAGCTCAAGGCCCATTGGAGCTAGTGTCTTATTGGTCCCTTTTGGTCCCACTTCAAGCCACACACTAAAGCCCAATTGGAAAGGCCTAATAGGCCAGCCCAATTAGATGATCAGTTACTTATAAAGGGAAAAACATACAGAATTTGTATTAGCGAAATAAGAAACGGTGTGTGAGAGAGTGTGAGACACACTTTCATTCTCCCTTTGAAAACTGATTAAGAGACCACACATCTTGGGCGTAAAGTGGAATTAGAGTGAAGATTAAAAGTGTTCCCAAGTGCTCCCAAGTGCTTCTAATATTTATTTTGAATTTCTCCACACCAAGGTACGCTATCTTGTTCTTAAATTCTGAAATTTACATAGTGCATGTTATCAATCATGAATGAAATAGATCACTGTTTGTTGCTTTCGCTGTGGGTTTTGCATGAGATGCAAAACCAGAATTTTTCCTTCACTATAATCAGCTGCAAGTCTCCTTGGACGAGAATTGACTTTGCTCCTAGTGACTTAGCCAACTCCAAGCCCTAGAGGAGGGCTTCATACTCAGCTTTGTTGTCGATCTTCTGGAACAGTAGATGGAAGGCATACTTTAGACGATCCCCTGCTGTGTGGAAGAACCATTTACACAGATGACCCATTCTCTTGCCCCCTAATCTCTATTCTGTTGATCATGGGTAGGAGTAAATTCTACAATGAAGTTGGCACGAGCATGAGCTTTTATTGCTTCCCTTGGTTGATACCTTACATCAAATTCACTAAGTTCAACCACCCATTGAATCAATTGTCCAACTACTTCTAGCTTATTCATAGCCTTTTTGAGTGAATGGTCTGTTAGGATGTTGATGACGTGAGCTTGGAAATAAGGCCTGAGCTTTCTTGCTATTGTTACCAATGAAAAGGCTAACTTTTCTATTGGTAGGTACCGTCCTTCAACTCCTCTTAAAACTTTGCTGGTGTATTAGACGGGCTTCTGCACCTTTTCTGATGGAAAAATACATGTTTGTATCACATACAAAACATACGCAGCGAAAAATTAACGAATCTACTTCATTCGCAATTAATAACATGTACTATGTAAATTTCAGAATACAAGAATAAGAAAGTGTACCTTGGTGTGGTGAATTTCAAAACAAAGATTAGAAGTACTTGGGAACACTTTTAATCTTCACTCCAATTCTACTAACACCCAAGAAGTGTGGTCTCTTAATCAGTTATATGTGTATGTTCAAGAGAGAATTAGAAAGTGTCCAACACTCACATACAAACCTTTTCATGTTCTTATATGATCTTAAATTCTTAATGAAAAACCACTTATATATATTCTATAATTAAAACCCCTTTATTAAAATTCTGTACGTTTCTCTTCTTATATATAACTAATTATCTAATTGGGCTAACCTTTTGGGCCATTCCAATTGGGTTCTAGTATGTGGCTTGGAGTGGGACCAAAAGGGAACAAATAAGACTCTAGCTCCAATAGGCCTTAGGCTTTTCTGTTAACTCTTGACAAATCCAAAATTACCATTAATTATATTCAATACCACTATATGAATATAATTGTACTCTAGGCCTTATTAATAAATTATGTCCAAAGACTTTATTATACATGCAACCCCTTCATTAAAATATTCATAGTAATACAAAGTCATAAATATAGACTGCCACTTTGAAGATTACTACATCTTAATCCTTGAGTACCCAGTTTAATCCTTTATGTTATTCATCATATATTTATGAAATTCAATTTCATAAATATATACTTTAGTAACTCCTTACTAAAGTGGTTGTGCCCAATACTCTGAATAACCAAACTCATTAAACTTATTTCAAGGGAATATTTTATATCTCTGTTAAGAGATTATGAATTCCATCTTGAGAATATATGTTCCATCAACGCTAAATACGGTTGCCAAACATACTGAGGTTTTGATCGTGGCTTATAGATTTCACTCTTGATATAACATACACCTAATGATCAAGTCCATTATTCTCTCAGGATTTAGAGTTGATGTAAATAGAAGCCGTGAGATTTATTATTCATTTGACAGTTGTTAGGAGAATAATAAATCTCACAGTGGTCTAGTTCAATATATCTTAACTCTTAAAACATATCAACATATCAACTAGAAGTCTCCACTTCCATTATCAAGACAAATCATCTTAGTTGATATGTTATAGTCTTCGCAGATGAAATGTCCAATTTCATCACCGACTACGAACTAAAATTCTGAGTTTACAAAGAACTTGTGATTTATATCTTCTATGACTTTTAACATAAATCACATGCTATGCATCTTATGGACTAAGATAATATCCCATTAGTTCATTTATAGATAGTCTCATATAATTAAACAATTTAATTATTTATGACATGCCAATAAATTGGATTTTAGGGCATAAACTCCCACATTTTCTTCTTCCCTAATTAAGGTTGAACTCATTGCATGAGGGATATCGCTAGGTATAGACACAACTCTTAACCTAGTTTGGACAGGCTCAACAAAGGAGTTGAAGTGAGATAAGCCTTAAGGTCTTCAAATGCTCGTTGACATTCATTCGTCCATTCAAATGTTTTCTTTAACACTGAAAAATGGCAAACACTGAAAAATGGCAAACACTTGTCAGCAGCTTTTAAGACAAACCCATTGAGGGTTGCTACTCGTCTAGTGAGACTTTGTACTTCTTTAACATTCTTTGGTGGCTCCGTGTTTAGTATCGCTTGATTTTTATTAGTTTTTGCTTCAATTCCCCTTTGTGAAACCATGAAACCAAGGAACTGTCCTGATGAAACTCTGAAGGCGCACTTGCTTGGGTTTAACTTCATATTGTATCGTCTAAGCGTGTCAAAAGTCTCCTGCAAGTCATCCAAATGCCACGTCTCCTTTGCGATTTTGATTAACATATCTTCTACATACACTTCAACATTTTGTCCAAATTATGGATGAAACATATAGTTGCCTAGACTTTGATAAGTGGCCCTTGCATTTTTCAAACCAGAAGGCATTACTTTGTAGCAAAACAAACCTTGACTTGTGATGAAGGATGTTCTCTCTTGGCTCGCCTCGTCCATCTTAATCTGATTATATCCCAATAATGCGTCCAAGAAGCTCAGCAATCGGTGCCCAACTGTTGAGTCTACCAGCTGGTCAATGTGTGGAAGGGGATAACTATATTTGGGGCATGCCTTTTTCAAATCTGTAAAGTCCATGCACATTCTCCATTTGCCGTTAGCTTTTTTGACCATCTCTACTTTAGCTAGCCAATTAAGGTAGTAGACTTTGCAGATGAACTTTACTGTTACTAGCTTCTGGATTTCTTCTTTGATAGCATTGTCTCGTTCTGGAGAAAACACTCTTCTTTTTCTGAAGGACGGGCTTATAAGATGGGGACACATTTAGACAGTGAGTAATCACACTTAGGTCAGTCACAGGTATGTCTTCGTGGCTCCAAGCAAAAACATTTGTGCTCTTCTTGAGGAATTGGAAGAGATCTTGCTTCGTCTTCTCTTCCATGCTTGTTCCGATTCTAGTAAACTTCTCTGGGTTAGACTTGTCCAGGGGGGCATCTTCCAATACTTCAATCGGTTCAGCAACTATTCTTTTTTCTTCAATGTTCATCATCTGCATCTGCTCGTCCATTGCTAACATAGCTAAGTAACACTCTTTAGCCGCTAGTTGCTCTCCTTGTACTTCTCCGATGCCATGTTCCGTTGAGAATTTAACAGACAAGTGATATGTAGACGTTGCAACCTTCCAACTATTCAAATTTGGTTGTCCTATGATGGCATTATATGAGGATGAACAATCCACAACATGGAAGTTTACTTCCTTATTACCTTGTCGTGGGTAAGAACAGACCATGACTGGCAAGGAGATTATGCCTATTCGTAGAACCTTCATTCCTCCAAACCCAATCAAAGGCACATTTAATGGACAAAGTAATTCCTTATTAATCCTCATTTACTAAAAGGTCGAATAGTAAAAGGATAGCCGCTGAACTCCCAATATCTACTAACACTCTTCTTATTGTGTAGTTTGCAATCGTCAAAATGATAACAATTGCATCATCATGAGGATGATGTAGTTTCCTTGCATCTTCGTTTGGGAAAGTAATAGCAGGCTTATCTACTTTGGACGTCCTTATCGGGTGGCCAGTGAGTTGAACATTCTGAACTACCCGCAAGTAAGTCTTCTTGGCTTTGGACGATCTCCTGGTTGACATTCCTCCTATAATGACCCTTATTTCTCCAAGTGACTAACGCACTGGTTCTTCCGCTTTGCCTTTCAATGGTTTTCTTTCGTCCTTGTGGTCTCGTCCAAGGAAATTCATCAACTTTCCTTGCTTAATGAAAACTTCAATTTGCTACTTCAAGTCATAGCACTCATCTGTATCATGTCTGTGATCTTAATGGAAATGATAGTATTTGCTTTTTGTTCCATTTGCTAGGATCTCCTTTCATCTTCTCTGGCCATTTCAAAGACAGGTCGTCTTGATTTGCATCAACACTTAGTCAAGTGGGGTATTCAAGGGAGTATAGTTGGAATATCGTCCTGAGGACGATCTTGCTTTCCTTCCATCTTGATCTCTTTTTTCTCCTGTCTTGGCCTTCTTTGGACAAGGGCCTTGCTCTAGATGGTGTACATAACCAAATTCCACTCGTTCAGCCTTCTTCTTTTTCTTGGTGGTGATCATATCCTCAGCATTCATGAAACTTTGGGCTGAGTGTATTAGCTCAGCCATCATCTATGGTTCTTGGTCATAAAACTTGTGGATGAACAAATCTGAAGTAACTCATTATAGAAAGCTGCCAATAGGATTTTGTCATCCATCTCATCCACCAATAGGGCTTTCCTATTGAAACGACTAATGAAGGTCCAAAGATTCTCATTTTCTGCTTGCTCTATGTTCAGTAAGCTAGACAAGGAACGGTTATGCCTTTAGCCTCTAACAAAATTGTTGACAAACAACTTAACTCTTGGAACGAAGTTATGGTGTTTGGTGGTAGCTTACCAAACCACACCCTGGCCGGGCCTTTCAACATGGTAAGGAAAGCTCTGCACATGATTTCATCTAGAACGCCTTGGAGATGCATGGTCATCTTGAATGTGGCAATGTGATCACAAGGTTCTCATGTGCCATCATATGAGTCCAAGGTAGGCATTTTGAACTTGGAGGGTAGCAAATGACTTATGATAGACGCGATGAAGGGAGAGTTAGTTCTATGGACAAGATCATCCACATGGTTTGCTCTCCTCATGGAGTCCTTCATCTCCTCCATGGCTTTCTTCATCTGGTCTATTTCTCTCTCCAAGTGTGGCACCCTTCGAGTGACGGTACCTCTGGACTGATCTCCTCCTTCAATGCCGTTCTCTACCCCTCTATTCTTCAAATTTTGCTCGTGTTCCTCGAGGTGTCATTGTCAACGTAGTCTATTGACTTCTCTAGTTAACTCCTAGTTTTGTTGTGTCAAGTCCACCATTGCGGCTACCATGGACTGCAGCTGTTGTTGGATAGACGCTGGTGGCAGTGCTAGTACACAATTTGGATGACTAGAGGCATTTCCACTCTCCTAATGTTCAAGACTGTTGGCCATCAACCTAGTCCGAACCATACAGCCTTTTTGTCTTGGAAAGTAAGGCAATTAATGCTTAGAAACTTAACTTACTTCCTATAGATGCCGCCAACTGATAATACACGAGAATTAGTAGGCTAAATGCTCCAAACTACAGTGACAACTTGAAGACCTGAAGAGAAAAAAAAAAAAAAAAAGGACTATTAAGGGCGACTGGGGTGAACTGACCAAGGACCCTCCGACGTTTAAGTCAATTTTCTCTATAGAACACAAAGATGGAGAGTTAGTGAACAGACAAAACGTACCTTGGGCCAATGGGGTTAGATTCTTTTTATAGAGAGTTTTTAGTGGGCCTACTTACTCGAATCCACTACCATCATGGGAGATATGTGTGGTAAGTGGAGAGAATGGAGCAGATTTCAAGGAATCCTCCTCACATTTTGGATAGATCATGGTCTGATAGCTCAGTATTTTTTAGAGAAAATCCTCCAAATATTTGTTAAGTGTTATTTGGTCGTCCATGTCTTTGAGTGACATGGACAACCAGGTCACTTTGGACGGTCATCATACTCATGGACCAATCCTATTTATATCCGTGATGCTTTTGTTGGGCTTCATTTCTTGTAAAAAAGTTTGGATGTAACTTGGTCATGGAAGACCATCATGGATAAATAAAACTTAGTTTAATCCACCATTAACCCTCAATTCTCTCACTGCCCATTTTTAAGCCAGTAATGGCTGAGAAGTCATACGGTGTAAACATCACCCCACCAATGCCTGGAAAAAGAAAGGTACAAGTGGAATCCTAGAATCGCTCAGACAATGCAACAAGTAGTTGAATGTACTTAGTGGTGTCATGATCCAAAAGAGCTTGGAAAAAAGTTCTGAAGCCGACTTCATTGATGACATTTCTAATGTCTAGGGATAACACTGCCCACCTTTGCCTCAGTAGTTAAAGACTACCTTGGCTCTTGAGATTTTACAATTAACAAGAATACCTCACATGAGAAATAAACACAAACATCCACAACAAAATAAAAAACACACAAAACTTAGCCAATCATCATGATATCCACAAAAATACCCTATTCCAAAAATACTTACTCAAAATCCCAACAAACAAATAAAGATGCTGCTCACAAAAATTAGCCGCACCCAAATGCCATTTCACAAATTTAAATTCTACAACATCCTAACAATATCCCAATTGATGAAAATCTTTCATCTCCATGAACTCATTCAACAATGACCCAAACATATATCCAACCCAAAGAAAAAAAATTTCATACCCATGAAAAATAATGCCCAAACATCTACATCAAAAGTTTGCATGCCCATAAAAAATGAGCTTATCCAATTTGGTCTACAGACCAAATTCCCACAATCAATCAAAATATGTCCAACAATGTTCAAAACCACATCCAACACAAAGCTCAACCAATGACCAACATTGTCTAAACTTGATAATACCAAACAATTCAACAATTCAACAATTCAAAATTGCCCAAACAAAAGAAATCAACATGTCCACACAATAATTTCCATCCAAATCATACAACATCCAAGAATTTTCACAAGAGCTAATAATAACCAACAATGACAATGCCTCACCATAAATTTCTCAACAAAACAAGAAATCAACAAATTAACCAACAAAAACAAAAAATGAGCTCACCTTGAAATCATTGTTGGATGGGTGTGGAGCATGAGTGCTTGGGTCTTGAAGAAGTCCCTCGTCATCGTTCCATTCTATGGATGGAATATACTTCTTCCCATTAAATGTAAGGGATTTAGGTGGTCCAAGAGGAAATGCCATGGAAGTGGGAGGAGGAAGAATGGAAAATGGGTTTCAAAAAATGGGTTTTTCAAAGATGCTTAAAAACTTAAGGATCTGAAGAAATATTCAAAGAGATGATAAAAATCAAGTTTGGAAGTCTAGAGAAATGATTTTCTAAGCAGGAAATGGTATGGAAGAAGAGAAAATGCAAGAGGAATGGAGCTTGGAATAATAACAATGGAGGAAGAGGAAGAAAGAAGAAGAAGAAGAAGAAGAAAATGATGGTGAAATGAAACAAAAGGGGCCCAAAAATTCGGCCTCCTTTCCCCTAAGTCACGTGAGTTGTTGAGTCAACTCAGGCTTGACCAAGTTAACTCAATAAAACTTGAGTTTGCTCACCACAAAAGAAAAAGAGAGAAAATTTTCAAATAAATGACTCAAGTTTAAAAAGAAAAAAGAAAAAAAAGAAGAGGGTAGTAAATAAAAAAAAAAAAAGAGGAAAAAAGAAAAGAAGAAAAAGAATTTCACAAGGATAACATTGATTATTTTCAATGAAATAAAAAGAAGCAAAAAATTCACTAAGTTGAGTGGATAAAGTCTCAATCATCAAAATTCTAATTTGATTTTTCTTTATAGATTTTCAGTTGAGCGGATACAGTTCTCAATCACTTCCGGATTTTCAGATGGGCAAATAGAGTTCTCAGTCGGCTTTTAGATCGGGCGAATACAGTTCTTGGTCACCTTATTTCAGATTAGGCGTATAAAATTCTCCATCATTCCAAGTCAAATTGGGTGGATAAAGTTCTCAATCGACTTCTAGATCGGGTGAATACAGTTCTTGGTCACCTTACTTCAGATTGGGCGTATAAAGTTCTCAATCATTACAAGTAAGATTGGGCGAATAGAGTTCTCAGTCAGTTTCTAGATCGAGCAAATACAATTCTTGGTCACCTTATTCCATATTGGGCATATAAAGTTCTCAATCATTCCAAGTCAAATTGGGCAAATAAAGTTCTCAGTCAACTTCTAGATTGAGTGAATATAATTCTCGGTTACCTCATTCCATATCGGGCGAATACAATTCCTAGTCACCTTATTCCAAATTGGGCGTATAAATTTTTCAATCATTCTAAGGCAGATTGGGCGAATAAAGTTCTCAGTTGACTTCTAGATCAAGCTAATATAGTTCCTGGTCACCTTACTTCAGATTAGGCGTATGAAGTTCTCAATCATTACAAGTCAAATTGGGCTAATAGATTTCTCAGTCAGCTTCTAGATTGGGCAAATACAATTCCTGGTCACCTTATTCTAGATTGGGCGTATAAAGTTCTCAATCATTCCAAGTTAGATTGGGCGAATAAAGTTCTCAGTAAGCTTCTAGATCGGGCGGATATAATTCTTGGTTACCTTATTCTAGATCGGGCGAATACAGTTCCTAGTCACATTATCTAAGATTCGGCGTATAAAGTTCTCACCCATTCCAAGTTAGATTGGGCAGATATAGCTCTTAGTCAACTTCCAAATCGGTTGAATACAGTTCTTAGGTACCTCATTTTAGATCGAACGAATATAGTTCTCGATTAACTTATTTTAGATCGAGTGAATACAATTCTCCGTTACCTCATCGGCATTCAATATTCCATATTAGACGTCCATATTTCTCATTTTTTTGTAAGACAGTGAAACACTAGTTCTATGTTCCAAAGTTCTAGGTTCTAGGGTTAGGAAATCTTTGAAAAATCAACCTTGATTAAATCATGGTTGCTAAAATCAGTGTCTTTGTTTTATGTTGACATTTGCTTTTCAAGCTCTGTCAATGAGGGGCGTTTTGTAGACACTTGATTTTTCACCCGTAATTTAATCTAGGAAGATGATTGAAATGACCACTTAAATTACCCAAAAAATCATAGTTTCATCTCATGCATTAAATCATTCATCACATATCATAAAAATGATCTTGAGATTCTAACGATTGCGATGATATGCTCGATTCCCAAATCGGACTGTCGGATTGAAAGATATCACAAGATCAAGTTTTTACAGTCTGCATGCATTGTATATGGGTGAAGCTGATCACGAGTGATTAATTGAAATTAATTTTGGTTGCTCAACAATTAAAATTAATTGAATAATTTATGTGATTGGTTGTTGGTTTTTATAAAAAATAAACTTGGTTGCACATGAATTAAATTGATAATCAGATAACAAGGGGATTTTTGATAATTAAGTCTTTTTAGAATATTTATCCCTTAGATAATTATTAGTTTAAGGATGTGATTATCAAAATAAAATGGATTTATTTTGGAATACAAGTTGAAAATATGACCAAGTGCAATTCCTGACTTAGAAAACCCCTAAAAAGAGTCCAGATTGAACTAAAAGAGAGGATTGGGCTCGGCACTTGAGAGTGCCAATCGGTACTCTTAGGGTTCCGATTGGCACATGGCAAGTACCAATTGGTATAACTTCGAGGCCCAACCTAGAAATCATTAGACCAAGCCAAAACACATCTAGTTTGATTGTTTAGGGATAAGAATTTGCCCTATTTCGTATCTGATCAAACCTAACTTATTTTCTAAGCACCAAACCTCTATAAATAGGGAGTTAAAATCAGAAATTAGAACCCTCTTTTCTAACCTCTCTCTCCCCCTTACGTTAAAGAAATTCTGGAAGCTTTACTTTAGGAATTTCTTTTCTGCAAAGTGGCCCTTACTTAGATCTTTAAAAATTCATCCTCCTTGATCTCTAGTGCTTGTGGAATACATTCATGCAAGTAAGTTTCCATCTTTCTATCTCCATGAGATTAATTCAATTCTCCATGCTATTTATAACATGCTCTTTCTTTTATTTGTGTTGATTCTTCTTTCTAGTGATTATATGATGAACGTCAATTTATGTATATGTGTTTTGTTCATATAATTATGTGATGCATATGATTGAATCCTAGATTTGTTGCTTTATGTAACATTATGTAAAACAAAATCAAATCTGAATGTATTTTTCAAATCTCTCTTGTTTTCTTGAAACAAAATTAGATCTGAATTTATTTTTTAAATCTCTATTTTTTTTTCTTAAATTAAAAATCAGATTTGAATTAATTTTCAAAATCTTCATTGTTTTCTTAAACTAAAAATCAAATCTGGATTATTTTTCAAATCTCCTTTGTTTTCCAAAACCAAAAATCAGATCTGAATTTTATTATAAGAATTCATTCTTTTCACTTGGAAAAACTAGATTTCCAATTTTTTTTTTTTTGAAAACCATTTTGTTTCTTAATTAAACAATCAAGTTTGAATTTTCCTTTTGGAGATTTGTTCTGTTATTTAATTAAGAAATCAAATTTGAGAAACCATTTTTTAAATCTATTCCCTGTAATGAAAAATCAGACCCATTTTTTCATTTGGCTTAGTTTGAACTTCTCTTAAAAGTCCTTTTCCTACAAATAAAATTCAGATATGATTTCTCCCTGCAGAAATGCAACAGATCTAGGATTTTGCACATTAACCAACTTTAGATCTAGGAATATTAACACAAAAATTTGCATGTCACCTTTTTAATTGGTATTTAAAAGGACATTTAAAGTCTAGAAGACCAAACTCTGTCTGGGTAGGATGGGTGCCTAATACATTCCCATTTTGTAACCTAGCCCTTGAAAATTAGAATCTTCGATTGGTGGATTTAGTGTTTTATTTTATTTTGGATAGATTGTAACTAGGAAATAAGGTCTTGTATTTCTTTACTAGATTGTAACTAGGAAATAAAGCTATGTAAAGTTCTTTCTATCAAGATGTATTTATTTTCAATCAATGAGAATGTGTGTTATTCAAGATATGTTGTAATTTGTATAGTTTTCTTATTTTATTTATAAAATAAGCGGCGACTCCATATGATCTTGAAAAAGGAAGGTGCCGATGCCTACACCCTTTTCTGAGAGTACCCCATAGGTTTTACCCTGATCTCTCACATATCTTAATAAGTGGAGTTGTAGAGGCACACTGAGGTAAGCAAAAACATGACAGCATGACCATGCATATGTGTAGCATAATGGATATGAGATAGATTACGGGTGTACATGGAGTCAGGTTAAAAAAATCCAACTTAACCCAACCCATCACAAAGGGTCCAACTTAACCCAACCCAACTGGATTGGATTGGACCCAGTGGCGAGCTAAGAAATTTTTTCATGGGGTCAAGTTAGATTTGACAATAATTTTTTTATCTCTCTCACTTACCCTTATCATAATTTACCACTCTCACTTGGTGCAGTGGTCACTCTATAAGTATAAATACTTGTGGGGTGTGGGGGGTAAGAGCCGGGGTTCAAGTCTCCAAGAGGGAGCTTCACATACATATATACACTTAAATTAGACAAAGGTTCCAACTCAACCCAATCCATCATAAAGGGTCCAACTTAACCCAACCCAACTGGATTGGATTGGACCCAATGGTGGAGCTAAGAAATTTTTTCATGGGGTCAAGTTAGATTTGACAATAATTTTTTTTATCTCTCTCACTTACCCTTATCATAATTCACTGCTCTCCCTTGGTGCGATGATCACTCTATAAGTATAAATACTTGTGGGGTGTGGGGGGTAAGGGCCGGGGTTTAAGTCTCCAGGAGGGAGTTTCACATACATATACACTTAAATTAGGCTAAAGTAGAAATTTTATCTTGTAAAAAAAAAAAAAGAGTTTTTATTATACATAACTAAAAAGTGGTAGATAATAAATTGTAAATTATTACTATTCAACAAAATCAAATAATTGCACATAAAACTTGTGTTCAGCATCTTTTGCTTGAAATTATTTATAGGCCAAAATTGGAAATTAACACTGTTTGCCAAACAATATAATTAGTAGGCACTGTTTTCAAACTATATATATTACTAACATCTCGAGTTTAAAAGACTTGATTTAAGGCCTATAAATCAAGTCTCAAAGACTTGGTTTTCATGGTTTGATCACGTCTGATATGACGTTTTTTCCACGTGGCGTCCACCTGGAAATCGAGTCTCTAAGACTCGATTTATAAGCACACCCCTTAAACATCAATTTGTATGTGCGAGCAAACAAAACAAAACACTTTACATTTAATATTATTCAAACATTATCAGTGCTAGCAAGCTGTACAACACAAATCAATGCACAGTCACGTCTCTTTTCTCCCAATCATTCAGACATCTCTCCTCATCTCAGTCCTCTTTCCCTTCTTTCACTATGTCTGCTCTCTCTTCTTTCAGGAGCACAGAACAAAGATGCTGGGTTGCTAGGTGGCGGCGACGACGTGGATAGGTGGTGGTTTCGACTACGAACTACAAAAACCCAGCCATTGAGTCAACTCGGTTCACCGGTTTGGTGGTGGTGGGGTTTTTGTAGAGGCGGAGGCCGTTGATTTTGGCTACTGGTTAGTCGGTCGTGGGTTAACGAATGTGGGTCTGCGAGTTGGGTGTTTTGGGTCGGCAGTATATATGGGTGTTTGGGCTATGTGCGGCGGTCACGATGGGTTGGATTTTGGGGTTCGTCTGTCATGGTGATTGTTGGTGTTTTGGCGGTGAATGGGTTTTCGTGGGTTGCGATCAGTGAGTTTGTGGGTTGCTTATGGTAGCATTGAGATCAGTGGTTGTTTTGTTTTGTGTGGATGCGGTGGTTGTTGGTGTTTTTGCGGTGGTTGTGGTCACTGTTGGTTGTTAATGTGAGAGAAGCAGAGGGACTAGAGAAAGAGAGGCCGAAAGATGTTTTTAATCTTATCTTAAATTTTTTTTTTTTTTTTTTTTCCTAAACATAGAATGGTGTTCTTTTTAAAGGGTCGGCTTATAAATCGAGTTTTAGAGACTCGATTTCCAGGTGGACGCCATGTGGGAAAAACGCCACATCATACGTGATCAGACCATGGAAAACGAGTCTTTGAGACTCGATTTATATGCCCTAAATCGAGTCTTTTAAACTCGAGATGTTAGTAATATATATAGTTTGAAAACAGTGCCTACTAATTATATTGTTTGGCAAACAGTGTTAATTTCTAATTTTGGCCTTTATATTTTATACAAACTTAATATTACTCCATTTATTAATATTTTATACCAACATAAGTACATTTTTTTTAGAACATCAACACGCAAGTACCCATAAACTATTCACAGATTCAGCCGTATAGTGTTTCTCATTAATTAGAAAGTGTTTATTAATCATATAAGAAAAGTGACTTACTGTATAAGAAAGGATGGAGATAGAGTACACTACGCCAACTCAACGCTCAAGCGAAGAAGACGATGAACTACATCGCAATATTAAAAAATTTAAGGAAAGCAACGGTGCAAGAAGCTTCTTGCAGCCTAGGAGTCTTGTCAGCTACAAGGATTGCCTCGTGGGAGACATCCCAGGAGCCTATGAGAAAGCATTCAAGTTAGACAGAGGAGGGGATGAAGAATATGAGTCTGATGCTGAACTAGAGCCTTTGACAGAAGGTATGGCTGAGGTAAGGCTCTCCAAGGAAACTAAATCTCGCATCAGAGCACCATGGTCCAAGGCTTTGATAGTGAAAGTGTATGGTAGGTCAGTTGGTTTTCACTATCTCACTTTCAAAATCAATGCCTTATGGAAACCAATGGAGAAGATGGATTGTGTAAATTTAGGTAGAGGTTTTTTCTTGATCAGATTTAGTAGTACTGATGATTATGATAAAGTGCTCTGTGGGGGACCATGGTTCATTGGGGGCCATTTTCTTGCAGTCAAACCATGGGAGCCATATTTTAAAGCTTCCGAGGCCAAACTAACTTCTGTTGCGGTTTGGGTGAGGCTCCCTGAATTGCCAATTGAATTTTATGATACATCTGTGCTTAAGGAGATTGGAAGTGTCATAGGGCCGGTACTAAGGATAGATTCTTACACAGCCTCTGAAACTAGAGGTGATTATGCGAGGCTGTGTGTTTAGATAGATTTAGAGAAGCCATTCATAAATTCAATCCGGGTGGGGAGACTAGTGCAAGGCGTTTTGTATGAAGGCATATCCTCCTTATGCTTTTGCTATGGAAGAATTGGGCATAAACAGGAAAACTGTAGCTATTATGTGAAGCAAAATGTTAAGGGGGTGATGGACAAGTTACTCCTAAAACTAACGAAACTAACGAAATTAGGGAGGAGGCTCAATTCGATTCCAAGTATGGGCCTTGGATGGTGGTTACGAGGAGAAAAAGTGCCAACAGGTTAGGTAGAGCTAGTGGGCCAACTAAAACCAACCAGATAGCTCAAATAAAAGAGAAGGGCAATTCAGACCATTTACAAGCACGTGCCTTGGAGGCAGAAGGAGAAAGTCTTGAGAAGTCAAATCCCAGTGATTTAGCTAATCTAGGAACTGAAATCACACGTGTTGTAGCAGCCCAAAACCCGCAGCATACCCTCGGGATGGAGAAAGATTGCAAGATGGGGAGTGCAAAGATTATCCAAATAAGGATTTTCAACAAGGCCTGAGGCAGCATTTTGAGGGGAAAGGTAAGGCTTTACTCAAAAATAAGTCTAAGGGTAACAAAGGGTTGGGGATTAAGGGTACGAAAAATTTGAAGAGCTCTAAAAGCCAATTACGTCTTTCCTTCTGTACTAGGGACAAGGGTAGTCCACTTGAAAATGGAGGGACTTTTGGTAGGGATGACCTCAATGCCAAGAACGGGATGGGCCATATGGTTCAGGAATAGAGCAATTGTGATTCCAAACGAGATAATAGCCTAGATAAGGGCGGCGCCGACAGAAACTCTGGGTTGGTTCGAGGCAAAGCTGGGGTATGCTTGGAAACATTTGTTCACCATCACTCCAGTGAGCATCAGATCAGGGAAGCTTCCTCTAGACCACAATGCATGGAGCCTCACGCCCAACCCGTGGTGGAAATTCTACGCAGACGTGTCAGAGATATTGTTGGAAACAGCGAAGGAATTGAGCAAGCAAAGGCGGCCATCAGTCATGCCACACTGGGACGAATCTAGGTGGATCATACAAGAGAGGAAGCTAGTGGATTTCAGGGGAATGGCCACAGCTCATTGGGGAAAGGATCCTACCTTGAAGCTGATTTAGCTTATGGCTTTGGTGCAAAGGTGCGAGGTACTCTTGAACTGCAGAGAGGAGATTTCGGGTATTCTGAAACACATGATAATTTGGAAGCCGGAATAGGGGGTGTCTAAAGACCTATTAAGGAGGATGGGTTGGAGTATGGTAGACACAACCTCGATGAATGCTAACCCGTCAGAGATAGAGGTACCCTTAGGTCAGTTTGTCAATATGAACATTCTACTCTGGAATTGTAGAGGAGCTTTGAATGCTGATTTCAAAAGAAGAATTTTGAAATGGCTATAAATCATCGTCCATCTATTTTGGTGGTTATGGAGACAATAGTGGGTGGAGATAGAGCAGCGAAAATAATAGAGGGGCTGCCTTTTGATGGGTTTATAACTACAGATACTATTGGCTATGCTAGAGGATTATGGATGCTTTGGAAAACATAAGATGTTGAAGTGCTTCGCTTTTCTTCCATGGAGTAGGAGATTCATGCATCTGTTAAGGTGCGTTCTTTTAATTTTACCTAGCTTATTTTTGCAATTTATGCTAGTTCTAGGTTAGTGGAAAGAAGAATTTTATGGGATAACCTTAAAACTGTGGCTCATCTCCACAATTTACCTTGGCTCATGTTGGGTGACTTTAATGAAGTACTATGTGGGGAGGATAAATTTGGGGGGGGGGGGGGAATCAAGTTAATTTGAACAAAGCCCTAGAGTTTAAGGAATGCTTGGATGAATGCAATATGCTAGATTTAGGCTTTGCGAGTCCCAAGTTTACTTGGAAAAACCGTAGGCCAATTTCTAATCTTATTTTGGAAAGAATAGATAGATGCTTTGCTAACCCTGTTTGGCGTCTTCTTTACCCAGAAGCCATAGTGACACACCTGCCTAGAACCTTCTCGGATCACTGTCCAGTTCTAATTGAGTTGTGTAGGGCTACTGTGAATCAATGGAATAAGCCCTTTCGCTTCCAAACGATGTGGCTTCTACATCAGGATTTTTTGAGCGTAGTGCAACAAGCTTGGACAGAGAATAGAATTTTGAAGGAAGCAATTTTGGATTTTGTTGATAGAGTCAGAAGGTGGAATACATAAGTTTTTGGGAATTTATTTGCAAGAAAAATGAGGGTGTTAGCTAGATTTAATGGTGCTCAAAAAGCCTTAGCTAATCATCTTAATGAGTTTCTTTTGGAGTTAGAAAATCTGTTAATTTCAGAGTATTCCCTAATTCTTTTGCAAGAAGAGGAGTTTTGGGCTCTTAAATCCAGACTTAACGCAAATACCTTTGGGGATCGGAACACTTCCTTTTTTCATGTCTCCACTTTAGTGAGGCGGCATAGAAATAAGATAAGATGTGTTAAGGATGATTCTAGGAATTGGCTGACTGGGGAGGATGAAATTAAGGAACATATTAGGGCTGGTTTTAAGAAGCTATATACCACAGAGAATAATATATCCTTCATGACTTCGGATGTCTCAAATTTCTCTTGTTGTTTTCTGGAAGAGGAAGATAGAGACAAAATTGATGGTGTAGTGACAGATGAGGAGATTAGATTAGGTTTATGGGCTCTCAAGCCTTTTAAGGCTCCAGGACCTGACGGGCTTCATGCAGGCTTTTACCAACACTTCTCACCAGATGTTAAGAATTCTGTATGTATGGAGATTAAACAAATTTTTGCTCGAGGAGTTGTGCCAAGTTATCTAAATGAGACATTAATCTCCTTGATTCCCAAATGCCAAAATCCAGAGTCTTTGAACAACTATAGGCCCATTAGCTTATGTAATTCGGTTTATAAAATTGTTTCGAAGATTATAGTTGGCGCATCAGACCCCATCTTAGCAAGTTAATTTCGCCAATGCAAACGGCCTTTGTTCTTGGTCATAGGGGCACTGATAATGTACTTATCGCTCAAGAGTTGTTCTATGCTTTGGATAGGAAGAAAGGAAAAATCGACTACATGGCTGTATAGTTGGATTTGGAAAAAGCATATGACCGTTTGGAATGGAGCTTCATCCATAGAGTGCTTCATGCCTTCCATTTTCCCCCAAAGTTATCAAGGATTATCATAGGATGTGTCACGTCTACAAGCACTTCCATTTTGGTTAATAGGGGTGCCTTGGAGTCCTTTGAATCAACGAGGGGCATAAGACAAGGGGATCCTTTGTCCCCGTATCTTTTTATTTTATGCATGGAATATTTGGGACACCTCATTGAACAAAAATGTGTGGATGGTGATTGGGTCCCTTTGAAGGCTTCAAAGAATCACTTGGGCTTCTCCCATCTTCTTTTTGCGGATGATATCATCCTATTCAGCAAAGAGGATCCCCGTGCTTGTGATGCAATGATGGAAGTGCTGGAGAAATTTTGTTATGAAGCTGGACAAAGAATCAGCCAGGACAAATCACGAGTATATTTTTCTCCGAATGTCAATGATGAGTTGAAAGAGGAAGTGTGTGAGAGATTAGGGATCCGAGAGACACATAACATTGGGAAATATCTTGTTTTTCCACTTAGGGATAGAGGGACCTCTAGAAATCCTTATAATTTCATCGCGAAGAGGGTTATGAATAAGCTTGCTGAGTGGAAAGCAAAATTCCTCTCCTTCACTAGTTGGGCTGTTCTCATTAAATCAGTCATGTCTGCTATCCCTAATTATGTGATGCAAGGGGTAGCGTTGCTAGTACATGTCTGTGAGAAACTGGATAAAATTAATAGGGACTTTTTATGGGGCTCTACTAATGAAAAGAGGAGGATGCACATGGTGGGTTGGAATAAAATTGTTAAATCCAAGGAAGAAGGAGGTTTATGGATACAAGAGGCTAGAGCAAAAAATATAGCCTTGTTGTCAAAACTAAATTGGAGAATGTATCAAGAGCAAGATGCTCCGTGGGCAAAAGTAATCCTCAACAAATATTAATCCTCATCGAAAGTGAGATCGAAAGATTTGGAGAAACTCCCTTCTTCTCCAAATTGGAAAGCTATCAATCTCGGATTTCCCACCTTAAAGAAAGGAATTTTCTGGGGAATAGGTAATGGCACAGGAGTTAGTGTGTGGTTAGATAATTGGATTAATGGTGATTCCCTTAGGGCCATGATCGAAGGTCCTCTAAGGCAGGAGGAGCAATTCATGAAGGTGGCTAATTTAAGATGTGGCCATGATTGGAATTGGGAGTGTATTTCTTTCGAACTCCCCAAGTGTTTCAAAAATAGGATTAGAGCAGTCCCAATACGATTGTTTGGGGATGGAAAAGATACTATCATGTGGAAGTACTCTAAGGATGGGGATTTCTCCACAAAATCGGCTTATCAACTTGCTAACCAAGGAGAGATCTTAGACACTCAATTTCATGGGAAGTGGATATGAAAATTGGACATTTTACCTGAGATTACCAACTTTCTTTGGTTATGCATGCATGGTAGCATCCCTGTGAGAGATGTCTTGGCATCATAGGGTATTAACTGTGATAGGGTCTGCCCATTGTGCAAATGCCAAGATGAAACCATTTTGCACCTTCTTCGGGATTGTGGAGTTGCCCGAGAATTTTGGAGAAAATTGGAGGCCCCTCCCTCACTTGTAAGTTCTTTTACTGAAAATTTAGATAGTTGGTTGAAAATGAACCGTTTGAGCACGGTGGGGCATAAATGTGTAGTCCTTTGGTCCATGTTGTTCTTGTTTGCTATATGGTCCTTATGGAGAAATCGAAACAATGTTGTTTTTGATAACACCATTCCAAATCCATTTTTAGATAGAGTTTGCACTAGCCAAGCTAAGGAATGCTTTTATTGTGTCAGCAAAGTTAAGAACTTAGCATCCAAAATTGCCATCTCAGTCAGCTGGACTAAACCTTCATCAAGTTGGCATAAGTTAAATACTGATGGTGCATCCCTCGGTAACCCAGGTAAGGCTGGTGGTGGAGGCCTTATTCGAAATAGTCAAGGGAATTGGATAAAAGGTTTTTTGAGATCTATTGGGTTTACGACTAGTGTGATGGTTGAGTTGTGGGCATTGAGAGATGGCCTATATTTAGCCATTCAGCTGGGCATAAATTTTCTTGAAGTGGAACTTGAAGCCAAGGTAATGGTGGAGATGATTAACAACAATCATTGCTCTAACAAAAAACACTCCCCTCTGTTACATGATTGCAGGTCCCTCTTGGCAAGGCTCACGTAGGTTCAGGTGGTCCATGTTTTTAGAGAGGCTAATAAATGCGCCGATTTTTTGGCTAGGAGGGGTTACTCTATGAGGGAAGAATTTGTTATTTTTGATGCCCCACCCTCTGTTGATTTAGTTAATTTGCTTGTATCTGATGTAAATGGTCGATCTGACCTTAGGCTTGTAGCCACAACATTGGCCTCTGTGGCCAGTTTGTAATGTTGCTTTGGGTTGTTTTGTTTCTTTATAATCAAGCCTTTTAACAAAAAAAGAAAAGAAAAAGAAAGTGTTTATGTACTGTGCATGAGAGAGAAAGTGAGAAATCCAAAGAGAGCTCACATTAAAGAAATCCAAAGAGAGATAGAGACAGTGAAGAAATCCAGTGTGAGAGAGGGAGAGATACTAGTAGTGGTTGTTGGTGGTGTGTGTTGGAGGTTAGAACCGTGGAGAGGTAGCAGTGGGCAGCTCGTATCCCTATGGCCCGTAAGAATGATTTTTTTTTTTTAAATTCTTTTTCTTCGTATTTACCATTTGAATTCTGGAATTGTTAAAGGAGAAAGGGGTTTTCTATTTGGAGGGGCCATGGGCTGAACTGTTGAAAATGGGCCTATGGGTATATTTTTCTTTATCAATTTAATTTCTTAGGGATTTTTCTGGACTAAGCGTTTGTTTGGATTGAAATGAAAAATGAAAAATATTTTACTATTCAGCTTATTTTTTTTACTATTCATGGCCCTATTGCATTTTTTGACACTGTTCATAACTTCACTATACTATTTTAACTAACTTTTACCTTTATTTGCAGTATTTTCAACATTAATTTTTTAGTTTCAGCAAAATAAGTTGTATACAAACACATCATAATTCAAAACTTTGAGGAATTATAAATTTGTAATTCCAAACACTTATATGAAATATAAGTGGGTCGAGTTGAGCTAGGCAGATTTGTGAATCTACTAACTTGCACCTAACTCGATTAACCATAAATTTTTTTTTTTTTGAGAATTCAATCCAACTTACCAAACCCTAAAAATCAATCCAACCTAGCGGATTGTGTTGAATCAGGTTAGTTTTAGAGGATTGATGGATTGAGTGCACACTCTAGATAGTGATCATATGATGAGCTTGTGATGAATGCTTAATGTGGTAGGAGGATGATGAGTGCTGTGATGAATGGCTGCTATACGATGAATGGATGTGATGCAATACAATAATAACAAGTTGGATCAGCTGTGGTGTAATGCTAGAGCGTGCTGTTCAGGCCAACACTCAGTGAGTTACGGGGAGTATATCAAATCCTAAAATGGGCTTGGACCAGAAATCTACCGCAAAAACTGGGCCCAACTCGGTTTAAACTTTTAAACTTAAAACGTGGTTGGTTTTGCTGCAAAAGTTAGAGAGATACAACAGTGTCAGTGAGAGCACGTAAAGCCATTTCTTCCCTCCCTTCCTATTGAAAATTTCGAATCCACAACCGAGAGATTCTCTCATACTCGGAGCAAGAACTTTTCGCGCCAAATCTTCATCCCTAGGGTTTCGCTGCGTCTCATCATTCACAATAATTTCTCTCCTCCTTTTCTTCGATCCAAACAAGCTCAACTAAACCAAAACAAAAATTCAGAATTTCTTTTTCTGCTTTCAGCAACAAATCTCAGAGACAGACAGAGAGAGTGTTTCAGAGGTAAAAACCGCTTGAATTCTCTACTTCCTTCTAGTGCTTTCGGATTTTTTGTTTCGTTGTTGATCGTACAGGAAGTTCTTGACCGTATATTCCGCCACATTCGCAGAATTTCAAAGCTTTCTTTTAGTGTTTCATAATTATTTTCAGAGCTTGAAGTACGATATTAGCTGAGAATCATAGTCAGTTCACTTGTATTTTGATCTTTTAATTTCATTTTGCTAATACTTTGTTGTTCATCCGCGAATTTAATGAATCTGGTGATCCTCATTTTTTTTTTGTATGAATTTTCAGAAATAATTCTGAGCATTTGATTGAGAAGCAAGGGCGTTGAATTTTCGGTGCACAATTTTCTGTGAAGTTTTCAGGTATAGCTTTAAATTCTGAGAAAATGTAGGAAAAGAAAATAGTTTGAACTCCTGAAGCATGGATTATTTGCCGTTTAGGACCTGAAAAAAAAAAAAAATATATATATATATATATATATATATATATATATATATATATATATATATATATAAATTGCTCATTTAATAGAATACAGCTGCTCTCTGGCTGCTTTGTTGAGTCCACTTTCCCTTTTTGTTCAGTTTAGAATTGACGACGAATTTGAATCAGATTTTATTTTTCTATATATATATATCCACAACTCACTGAGATTAATTTTCACATTGTCATCATAGGACAATATCCCTAACGATCTTCCCTGAATAAGGAATCTCCAGCTTGATTGATCCGAGGGCGTTCTGAGGTATTTTCATGTCGATTGTTTTTCCATTGCATTCTGTTATTTATTTTAGTTCTCTTCAACTATAATTTTCTAATCTTTTAATAATAATAATAATAATAATAAATCGTAGATTGATTCAAAACCTTTTATGGAGAAGAAAAGCAAATTGTTTGCTTAGAAATTCTGCTAATGTCCGCATATGTGATACATTCAATTTTGAGACTTATTGGTTGTGGTTTGGGTTTGTTTAACCTGATAATGCTAAGGGTATAATTATTTATAGTTAGACTTGCTTTAATTAAAATTGTTACCAATGTCAGTTATAGTGGATCAGGTTTCATTGAGATAGAAAAAAGCTTTAAAAGGAATTAGTTACCTTCAAACAAGTGAGACTTTAGTTGTCATTTTCCAAAGTATGGTTGTGGAAGGCCATATGGATTGTTCTTGGGAAGATATCTTTTTGGAGAATTCATATGTGAAGAAAGTCTTCTAGTTAAATTCTTATAATTTACATAAATAAAATTTTCAAATGTGTTCAAGCTCATATGTTTCCTCCCTTTTGTACAAGCAAGATGAAGGGTGCAGTCATGGTTTCAACCCACGTGTATGTGTAACTTACCAATATTAAAAAAAAAAAAAAAACATTAATAAAATCTGGAAGTTCATGGATGATGTTTGTTTCTGGTCAAATTGTGTATTATAGTAAAAATGGAATTTTCTGTGATGGAGGAGGCACTACTACTTCTCATGTGAAGTTTAGTAGGGGTAAATGAAGGTGGAGACATGTTTTTCATTTAGAATTATATACAACTGTGGCATTGCATATGATTTCAAGTTCTATGCCGGCCTAGAATTTGGGGAAAAGAAATTGCAATCAGAGTTCATCTTTGCTGAAGTTCTTTCCTAAAACACCTCAATACATCATGTACTTATATGCATGCATGATTTGCAATTTCTGAATTTTCTGGTGGAATTTTGTGAGCCTTAAAATCTGTTTTTATCCTGACATTGCAAGTTATTACTGAGTTTGAGAGGCTCTAAATCTAAATTTTGTAATTTAGGCACATAATAAAAATAAAATAAAATGAAAGAACAAAAAAAAAATCCAGTGACCTACTTGTTGACCAAAAACAGTCCTGCAGCAATTTGATTTTCTTGCATCTTTTTAATTTAAGTGCTCAACTGTCTAGCATTGACGGCTACAAATTCTAAATGTGTTATTGTGTCCACTTCTATGATGAACCTTTAAGTGGATGAACACCTCCTTGTAGTTGTTACCATGGCTGTTTTATGCTGTTCCCATGTTTGCAATCAAAGACATTGATGATTAAAGCTCGCTTTAGTGGGACATAGCTTTTGCTTTTCTTTGCATATTATGAAACAACACTTGCTGGCTCTCTTGTGGAACTTAGAATAGGAGGGGCATAACTTTTATTTGAAGATCTCCCCTGTTTTTATTTATTTATTTATTTTAAATTCTTAACAGGTCATATGAATCCCCATATATGGCACTAACTTAAAGATTATATTTGACAGTTGAAATGAGATGCAATGCGTGCTGGCGAGAACTGGAAGGGCGAGCCATTTCCACCACATGTGGTCACCTTTTATGTATCTGGGTGCATGAAGAAAATTTACCTTTTGTTCTTATTTTTCCTTTTGGCACTTTTGCATAACATTTCCTTAACAGTGTAAAAGGCACAGATGATGCCAGCAAGATCCTCAGTAATGATGGAGCGTGTCCCATTTGTGACCAAGTGCTATCTAAAAGGTAATATCTTAATGTGGTTTCAATATTTTATTCTTCATAAAATCAATTGCTTAAATGAAGCATCTGCACAGGCATAGTTACTGAATAGACTGAGTTAGGTCATCTTTAGGAATTAGTGGCCCAGTCTAGATTTATTTTCCCTTAGTAACATGTTCGAGGAATTCAATGGGAACCACAAAGAGCATGCTGCAATATCATTACATTTTTCATTGATAATAAGTAACTAGCTTATCATTAGGAGTGTCATGGACTGCTTATTCTTGTTTCCAACTTACATATGTATAATCTTATTTCCTCTTACCTTATTATGGTTTTGCACTTGTCAGTCTTATGAAACCTTTGGATATCAATCCAAATGATGAATGGACAAATGTAAGCAATCGTATCTCTGTAATTTTTTTGTCTATGTACACCTGTTCCGAACCTCTCAATCTCTTTATTCACTATTTGATGAATTCCAACCAAGCTTCTCACTCTTCCTTTCCCTTTTTCCTTGTTTACCAATTGCTCGTTGCTAATGTTTTCAATATATTCTGTTGCAGATGGCCATGGTCGGAATGTCTCCACAGATATGTATCCTTTGATCAAAATTTTCCAATAATGAGAAAGAGTTGCATGTCTTGTAAAATGTTATTGAGGATATGTTGGCTATGCATCTTTCCTTAAACAAACTCAGTGATGAAAAGTTCATACAGAAGTGTGATGTTCTAT
This sequence comes from Castanea sativa, assembly GCF_040712315.1. Classification (NCBI taxonomy): domain Eukaryota; kingdom Viridiplantae; phylum Streptophyta; class Magnoliopsida; order Fagales; family Fagaceae; genus Castanea; species Castanea sativa. The sequence continues at coordinate 23,737,664 of NC_134018.1, forward strand.
ATCGGGCAAAAGGAATTGGAATGGCAGTGCAAGATGAACAGAATAGTTGCTCAGTGCCGGCAGAAATGTGAAGCAATGCAAGAAAAGTTCACAGAAAAGCTGGAACAGGTGCATACTGCATACCAGAAAATGGCTAAGAGGTGCCAAATGATGGAGCAAGAGATTGAGAGCTTGTCAAAGGACAAGCAGGAGCTCCAGGATAAATTCTCAGAGAAATCCAGGCCAGTCTATTATTACATTGTCTTTGCCCAATGTTACCAATTATTGATACTGTATTTAGGTAATTTGGTATTTGACCTTATACAAAATATTATTTTAATACCAGGCAGAAGAGAAAACTAGATGAAATGTATGACCAATTGAGGGGTGAGTACGAGTCAGTCAAACGAGCAGCCATCCAACCTGCAGCCAACTTTTATTCAAGAAATGAGCCTGATTTGTTTGCTAACCCTGCCAACATGATGGATAATAGAGACCCTATTAGAAAAGGTAATTCCTTTTTTTTTTAATAAAATTTTTTATTGTCACCAGAAAAGAAATCTTCTTACTTTTGACGAATGAAAACTGAATTGATCAAAACATAGCACAACAAGTTGCATTAGCAACAAACACAAACCTAGGTCCAGATTACCCAACAAAAAAAAAAATGCCAAACTGACCCCAAAACCCAGAGCAAACCCAAGCTAAAAACAAGAAGCAGCAAAGAGCAGTTTCCCCCTGGAACAAGAACAAGCAAGAAGTCAGAAAAAATGAAGCTTGACCCACAACTAAAACTTTACAAATAAAACCAAGCCTAACATCAACTATCAAAGAGTAAAGACATCAAAAAGGTATCACCAAAGACTGCAGAAAACTCTATTTTGAATGGTGTTTCCAGCATTCTTGCACAAGACAATCTGCCTCTTACATCAAAAGCACTTTTTGCACCAGTTGGCCTTTGGAGCATATTCTTCTCCATTGATTCTAGCATTCCAATCAGTCATAGGTGATAGATTACTCCAGACTAAGCAAAGATTATGTGATCTCTTGCATCCATTCTGCTGCACAAGCAAAATACAGCAGATACTTGAGCAGCACATCTAAGTAGATTCTCTAAATGCGACAAAGAACACCAGAAAAGAAGTTTTCTTATAATATTTGAAAATATTCACTTTTCATTGCATTTTTGCTTAAATATCTCGAAAATTGGTTGACTTATTTCTTGCAGATCGGTCGCTTTTCACTCCTGACACTCCAGGGCCTAGAGAGGATGTATGGCCAGCGAGACAGAATAGCTCAAACTCGGGTCCCTTTGATATCTCTGTCGGCTCACCAGTGAAACAACCAGTCATCTCAGTGGATGCTGGGACCAGAAGGGTTGCTGCACACCCTGTTTTTGGAGCTGGAGCTGGAGCTGGAGCTGGAGCTAGTAACCACCCCTCAATGACTTTAAGGAACTTGATACTCTCCCCAATTAAGAGGCCTCAGCTCTCTCGTAACCGCCCTCAGATGTTCACGTAAGTGTTTGATTTCAATCTGCCAAGTGTTACTTTGATACCTACTTCTGACATTTAATGAATTCTATGTTTTATAGGTTTTAAGCCTGAAGTTGAGGGACTTGCCATTTGCCAGATCTGAGAGGTGTTGGATAATCTGTTTCAATCATTGTCCTCATTTTGACCCAAAAAGGAAAAAAACAAAAATGTATAGTTGCAAAAGAAACATGAACCAGCATATAATGTTCTATTGCAGTTTCTGTTTCCTTTGCTGATATGCTATGTAGAGTATTGTGAGCTTCCTTTGGGTTAAGCAGCTGCCTGTCAATTAGAAATGTTGATTGATCTCCAAACATTTGGGGAGAGTCTGGACACCGTAGGCAATAATTTGATCTCTAATCATGGGCAGCAGTCTCCCTTTACGATTCTTTTAGTCAATAAGTTCTACAACATTTTAATACTTTATGTTCCCCAGTTATTGGGGTGATATTAATGATGCACTCCATTTTGTCTAATTGTACAAGGAAAACTCTAGGGACACCCAAATTCATGTGTAATGCTCCATTTGTCTTGAAGTAAAATATTTTTTGAAAAATGTTTTCTCATTTTCAGATGTTTGTTTGTAGGTGAAATATGATCAAAGATTAAACTTGTAAAATATTTTCCGTTGATTGAAAAATGATTTATAAAAAGTTGTAAAATGTTTTTACCTTTAAAATATTGATAAAATATTTTACAAAATCACAAAGGCTTCTCTCACCCTATATGGTAGCTAGGTCACTAGTCCAGTGGATTGGGTAGCTAGTGCTAGCGGTTAAGCGGCAGAAGTCGCTACTCTGACGACTGGTGTCGAGGGTCCAGTCATTGGAGACACTGTTTTTTACAAGAGTTGCCAGATATTCAATAAACAAAGCCACCATTCTAGCCACTTGTGTTGGCAGTCCAGTGGTTGTAGACACCACTTTAACAATGGTTGTCGAAACCACCGTTCCTCTAGCACTAATAGGTCCAATGGCTAAGCTATCGATTTTGGTGGTTTGTTTGAAAAATTTTACTTGTCATACTAAACATCTAAAATATTTTTTTGAAAATGCTCTACATGTAAAATTTTTTATCTATAATTTTACATTTGAATATATTATTTCAAAACAAGCAGAATGTAAGTGTCAACTTGTGATTAGTGTACTCAAATCCACTTTTTCACTAAATACTTTTGATGGTCTCATGTGCAAGTGTTGTAATCTAATTACAAATTGACATTTAAACATATTGTAGCATACTCTTAAATTGAGATATGTTTAGAGTTCTTCACCCCTTTTTACTTATTCATTCTCTATTTGTCCTTCCTGCTTATGTCATTTGTATCATGTACCCACTTTCTTCCCCCCCCCCCCCCCCCCCCCCCCCCCACTTCCGCTGTGCTTTGTATTTGGTAGGTAATGGTTTCTTTTTTAGGTGATTTGAACAATTTGAGTGTTTGATTTTCCATCAAAACCGAGTGCCAAAAATTAGCATTTTTAGGGCTGCATACGTGATACAAATAGCGTTAAAAAAGAAGCAGCAGTTTTTCATTACATTGAGCAGAGGGTGAATTAGGTTGGGACTGACCTAGCAAACTAACTGTAACGCTAATTAAAAAAATAAAAGAGATGTACATGAATTTGATCAAAAGCAGCCCAGATTATCAAATGTCTGAAATTGCAACAATTTTTCAACCAACCATCATGTGCCATCTAAAATCTAAATTCCGAAATATGTAGTTCTTACAGCGAAACAATACCCACTTGCTATTTGAGCTAGAACTCATGGGCCCCCTTTTCTTTCGTTCTTGTTTTCTTAAGTTTTGTTTTTAATCCCAGCATCAAATTGTTAGGGTAGGAATTTCTTCAGAAGTATCGGTAGCATATTTGTTCAATTGCATATTTCTCATGCAACCCCATCACGTTAATGCATAGGATACCTTGCAGAGACTCAAAAACTGTACAAACCAACTAGCTGCAAACACTATCCTTGGTTTTATAGCATTTGATAGATTGAAGTTTAAAACTCATGAAAGTTTGATTGTACTATTTGATTTGTCTTTATACATTATTTGGTTTCTTCAAAAATTCCAAGTAATTGTATTGGACTGAATGCAACATTTCATGGTTCTTCAACCTACAGATTTACTGGGATTTTTTTTTTCCTGGATGGCACATTCATCAATTAAAGGAGACAATTTCATTATGAATATAAAAACTCAACATCAATAATCAAATCCATTTAACACAAAGAAAAAAAAAATTATTTTTCATTTTTAAATTTACTAGAGTAAGAGCAAACTGAATAAATTTTCATGTCAGACATGGTAGATGTGGCAAGGCTCCAAGGTCCAGACAATGCCACAGAGATCAGCCCTAATTTACAGAAAAACAACTCAAAGTCCAGATTTTAATGTTTCAAAAAAGCAGCCTCACGTTGAAGGGGGTGCCTACTGCCTAACTAAAGCATCTTTCCATCTCAAGAGGGAACTAAAATTGGCCCAATATTGTCCACTAGAGGAATATTAACAGAGTCAGGACTATATACCGTGCAATGACTCCAATCATGTGAAGAAAGGCCAGATCTATGGGATTAAAACAGATTTCTCTTAGCAATCTAGGATTCTTGTATTGCTATGTACTTGTAGCTTAGGTCTCCAACCCATGTTTTAGTCTTGCATATGCAACGCATGTTTCTGTGTATAGTTCTGTGATAATAATTGGTGAGGCAAAAATACTTTCAGAATTGGGGCTTTAGAAGATATTTCAATGGTATCCTCATTTTGGACAGAATAGCAAACATGAGAACCATCAATGTATATCACACCCTCTTTAGAGAACCATGTGGTCTCAATACACTGATCAGATTTGATTAATCCATGCACCAAACTAGAGGCTGCTCCAGGAGAAATTGGTTCTCTTACCATATACTGGAGATCCTGAGATAAAATGGGCATTGGAAATCCACCAGCTGAGAGCATTGCAGCAGTAGAACCAGAAGCTGTTGAAACTCTGAGACCACTTGATCGACAGTTTACCAAAGGGGAAAATGGCCGGTTCTCCCTCTTAATTCTGCAGATACACATTTCTTTTTAATTATTTTGGCAGAGAGAGAAAGGAAAAAAGGTGTTTTTTTTTTCCTGGGCCCCCCCCCCCCCCCCCCAATGGTACCCTTACTTGAATGAGAACCGAGAGAGTGTTGCTGGACATGGATGTGCAATTAAGATATCATTAAGAGCATATGTTGACAGCAGTTGTGACTTTACATGTACTGATATCCTTGATAATTTGGAAGGAACCTTACGACCCTCAAGGATGTCATCAAGTACCTGAAAGAAAGTACTAACATGTATATAACATAGCCAGAAATTTGCCTGTCATCGAAAGATATTTGTGCTTTAAGCTGAAAAACAATGCAGAATTTTCAAAATCTGAATCTACAATCTGAGGTCCAATTCTGCCATGAATATATTGATGACTCCAGATATTCAAACATAGGTATAAGAAGCTTTTTAAGTATTAACGGGAAAAGGTAGAAATGTTGATTCTAACTAATGAAGCATATTTATGTAAGTGTCTTATCTATGGAAGTGGCATATAGGCATGAGACCTCCTCCTCCTATAAGAGCAAGGTGCAAGGTGAGGTTGTGAGTTCAAGACCTAGTGAGCAAGTTAATTTAATATTAATAATTATTATTACCATTATTATTATTTTTACAGTGCCTTAGTGTTCATCTTTGTTCAGAAATATATGACTTGAACACAAGACATACCTATCTCTATGGATGCCTTAAACACAATACTGCATGCCATTGCAGTTAACACTAACCTCCTTTGAAGCAAATTAAACTAAAAATTTGAACATACATTAAAGTTCGTATTGAAGCTTCATTATTCCCTTAAAAGCTGCTTCCAATGTACTCTAAAACAAGGGAGATGAAATACCAATTATATTTCGTCAAAGCAGTGAGCTTGTCTTACCTGTTGAAAGTTGTTGACTGTTGCTGCACAAAGATGGCCTGTGCTTCTATTAGCATCAAACTCGTTGCTAAACTGTTCCACCTATACCAAAGAAAACATGTCAAATAAAATTTCCTCATAGGGATAGATCCCTGCCCCGGAAATTGTTCTGTTTATTTGAGAATGACAAAGAGAACCCATGGAAACACATACTTGATATGAAGGTAGCTTAAGCAGAATCAAACTAACCTCTTCAATTTGTGTGGGATCAGAATTCACTCCGACAACTGGAATTGAATCATCCATGAAATGGCTGGCCTGCAAAAGAGTGCCATCACCACCAACTGTAATAACCAGGTCCACGTTACAGATAGGCTGTGATAGATTGTTCCGTAATATGGGTTCCCAATCAACTGGCTTTTGTTGCAGAACATTCTGACAAAATTTTATGGCATTCATGTGCTCCTTACGCCTGTTCTCCAGGTGATGTAAAATCTGCAATGTCTTCAAAAGTAACTAAATCACAATGCTGAAAGAAATTGACAAAAACACTAAAATATAAGGTGAGACAAAAGAGAACATAGCTAAACCAGAAAGTTCACAAAAATCAAGCATAACATTGATCTCCTAACCACAAGTTTCTCAATCAAGAGAATGGGTATCAAGCAAGTTTTGAAACTTGAGCTTTGAATATACATTCTTGAAGCACTGAAAATGCACCCACCACAACAAAGAAAAAAAAAATGCTGGTGTGCAAGCCAATATATGTCAAAACTTTAAACTGTAGAAAGTTTAGAAATGGTCATCCTCATATCACATTTTCCATAATTTAAAATTTTTAATTATTGACATGAAAGGACTATTGTTCCAGAGGCCGATTAGCATTGTGGTCAGGTTCATGGGGATAAGGGTTCCACTAATCATCCAAATAAATGAAGCCTTGAAACCAAATTAAAAATAAGTAAATTTCTATGTTAGAATGTAAAAAAATGATTTTGAAGAACAACATTTTCTTGGGGGCATCAATAAAGCATATAATATATTCAGAAATAGTGGTAGCGTGGGTCTAAGGGGGCACTTGGGATATTACTGTCTTAAATTTAGAGCACTAAATTATTGGAAGCAAAGAGTTTAACCGAGTTGTTAGAACCTATCCATTAGGTGTCGCAAGCAAATCCTGAGTCTAAGTTTCACTCAACTAGCAGGCACACAGTTCTAACAAATGGCTTTTAGGAATCAGTTTTCAAACAAATAAATACACAATTCTGATCTAGAGACAGAAACTAGATCAAAAGGGTTTTTTTTTTTTTTTTTTGATAAGTAACACCAGGTCCTATTTTTTACTAGGTAAGTGAAACAAATTTTCAAATAACGAAGTAAAACTCATATACCCGGAGAGTAAATCAGAGCTACTCTGAAAGAATTACATTCCCAAATTTAAAAGATCTAAAAAAATCAAGGAAAGACATGGACCATACACTGTCTAAAACAATCAACTAATGATCTAAAGAACTCAATAAGGGAGACTAAATTTCATGCCAAGGATGCTCAACATCATCGAAATCATACTTTTACTCTCCAAGTTGTCCACATGACTAACTTTCCATATATTTTTACATTTATGCTGAACAAACTTCCCTTGTCAACAAACGAATTGCTGAGTCACTTTTTTTGGCATTACCCATGTGACATCAAATAATGAGATCACAAATGACCAAACCTATCTTGGCACCGAACAATGAATATCGATAATTATGCTATTGTTTATTTCAATGATAAAATTTTCTAGCAAAATGTTTTCTTCGTTTTCCGGTGTTTGTTGCTATGGAAAATATTTCCTGAAGTTAACAGAAAATACAAAAGAGGCAGAGAATGTTGTTTACTTTTGAGAAGCGGAAATCACTTTCGGCCATTCCCTTTTGCTCTCACTCTCCTCCATTCCTTTGCGCCACCACCACTGCTACCACACTAACTTCAACATTATCACCACCAAGCCACCATTTCCCACATTCTCACACCGGCTTCACTGCAGCCATCACCCCCCACCCCCACCATCTCCACTATCATCATGCCTACAGGAAATATTAACGATTTTCCATGCAAGCCAAATGCTGGAGAATGATTTCGAGATCATTGCGAGATCATTGCAAGGTTGTAATCAAACTAAAGAAAACAAGTCTTGTGACAGACTGTTTTGATAGATTGGATAAGTGTGAATGGGCAACTGGGCATGTGCTAAGACTCACATGCGGTGATTAGTAGGTCAACTAGGCTACATAAGTGATTATGAGGCAGAATTACTTTGATCAAGAATTACTATGGTTCTGTGCGGGGAGGTTGGTGTACCAATGCAGTGAATGGGCCTTATGGGGTGAGCATGTGGAAATATATAATAAGGGGATGAAGAAGTGTGATGTGGTGGTATGCCTTTAAGAGAATCATTTCCTGAGTTATTCTAGATAGCAAGAAATAAGGAAGGTCTTAGTCATAGATTACATGGAATTCATAATGACCCAGTTTATTGGGCTTTGAATTTTATTAAAGTAGTGCAGGATTCTCTCAACCTTTTTGGAATTGCTCTACTCTGTTTCAATGCGAAGTCAAGGGGAGGATACAATCTGTTGGACGCTAGCTAGTAAGAAATGTTTTGAGGTGAGCTCTTACTATAGAGCTCTAGCCCCCGGTGGACCTGTAAAGTTTCCATGGAAGAGCATTTGGAAAACCAAGGTTCCTTAGCCTTCTTTGTTTGGGCTGCATCTTTGGGGAGAATTTTAAGGGTATGTTTGGTTGGGGTGAAAACAGGGAGGATGGAAAATAGGGAGAGGAAAATAGGGTAGAAAATGGCATTTTCTACCGTTTGGTTCAAGAGAAAAAACAAGAGAGACAGAAAATTAGGAGGAAAATAATTCCTCCGGGCCCACATTTTTTTATTCTCCCAATTTAGGAGGAAAATGGGGAGGAAAAGATGTTGAATGATGTAATTTACACAAATACACTCACTTTTTGCACTCACCTACTCCTCTCACTTTATAACAAGGAAATAATAGTCAATTTATATAAACTACATTTTCCATCCTCCCCTTTTCTTCTCCAACCAAATAAAAAAAATTTTCCACCCTCCCACTTTTTCACCCCTCCAACCAAACACACATAAGGGAAAGCAAATATTTTCTATCCTCTCACTAATTTTTCATCCTCCCACTTTTCCACCCCTCCAACCAACCGGACCCTAAGAGTGCATTATTGGAGGAGGAGATATATAATTTGGTGAGTTTTTGTTGTACATGTAAGAAAGACGGGGAGATGGTCCCTCATTTGCTTTTGCTTGTTCTTTTGTTAGAGAACTATGGGATACGGTTTTTGGGCTAATTTTTTGAGTTCATTCGTGATGCCTAATGATGTTGCAGATTTACTCACTAGTTGGAAAGGCCAAGTAGGAAGATGTAGAAACAACACAATTTCGAAGGCAATCCCTCATTGCTTGATGTGGTGCATATGGCGAGAAAGAAATGCTAGAAATTTTGAGTGTGAATGGTTTATCTTAGAACTAGAGTTGCAGAACACCATTGGAGTTGATGTTGGTGACAGGAGCATATCCTTTTGATAACTCATTAGATTTTATGGATCATTGTAATCTTAGAACTTAATGTGCTATTAATCTTGTATACTTATGGATTTTTTTTTCACATCAATAAAAAATTTATTAATTATAAAAAAAATAAAGTGATAATTAGGTGCCCTAATTGTAGATCCTCAGGTCCTTTTGGAGCATAGTGTAGATGTAGCTAGCACTTTCTCAGGTTGGGAACAAATGGTATCAGAGCTAACTTAGTAACACTATGTAGCTTGAGGGTAGGTCCTAACAAGGACATTCGAGGTTTAAATGGGAGAAAGATTGTGATATTCCATATTGTTTGAATTGGATTAGATTATGTAAGGGTATGTATTGCATGAGCGTATGTTGAATCTCACATCGGATGCATATTAGGTTGAATTGGGCTATATAAGCAATTACAAGGAGCCTTGTTATAGTGCAGATGTGGAGAAGGTATTTGGTATCAAATGATACCATGTCAGCGATATCAAAATCTAATAAGTGTAAGCATGTTAGCAAAAAATAACTAACCCACTAACAATTGAAAGATGTGCTCGTGGATAGATATTTTTGCACACGTTTCTCGTTTATTGGATTTTGATATAAATGACGTGGTATCATTTGATACAAAATACTTTTTCACAAATGTGACTAGAGTTTCCTAGGGTTGTGACAAAGTCATTTCTTGACAGAAATATTTTCAACAGAAACAAACTAAGTGATAATATATTCTTCTTACAAAGATGATCTTTTGTTGAAATCTTTCAGGACATTGCTATCCAAATGCTGAAAGAAACCATCCGAGACACCTTTGAAATTGAACCCCATATAGGTCCTAATGCTTTTACCATAAGTTCTATCACCGATAAACTACCACTAGTAACAAAAGCTTAAGATGTTAGGAAAGTGGGAAGTTAATCTTTATTATTCTAACACGCACTCTCATGTGCGGCCCCAGACTCTACTTTAATAAGTGGGGTGCAAGATGTGGAATTTTTAACTTTTTAAACGAGAGGTAGAGTGGAGATAATGTTCGAACTAAAGAAAACCTGCTTTGATAACATGATAAGCAACCACTAGTCCCAATAGTTTAAGTTGTAAATTTAATTATTAAATCATTACTAACAGTATCGAAAAAATACAAAGGTTTTTATCACAATTAGCTCAAATGACACTTCCTTCTTCTGTAAAAATGGGTGGCTTGTGAGGTTGTGGCTTGTGAGTTTAAAACCCATTAGGTGCATATATATATGGTTTAGAAGAAAGAATGGCCATGTGGCCCTAGGTATGTCAGATATTCCTGCCTTGCAAACTTTACGAGTAATAGTGGCCAAAAAAGAGAGCTGCAGCCTGCGGATAGTCTTTAAAGAAATAATCTCTCAAGCTCCATGGACATTTCCTAAAGAGACACAAGTCTATGGTGTAATTTGATAGCCAATGTATTGAGAGGAATTTTCTTTTGTTTGGGGAGGGGGTTCCAAAAAAAAAAAAAAATGCTATGAAGTTAGACAGTGATTATTATTATTTTTTGATAAGTTAGATTGCGATTATTATTATGTGATTATCTTTCATATTCTAGAATTTGTCTCCTTTGTCTCCTCCACTCTCTGCTTTTTCTTTTTCTCTCTTCATAATTATGTGTACGGCTCTTTCACCTAATCCTCCTATCATCAACCTCCTCCATCCGCCTGTCTCTATAACTCTAAACATCATCTTTGACTGTCTTTATCTGAACTCTAGACTCTAAACACTTGAGATCATGTTTTTGTGTAAACAACGCTTTTGGTTGATTGACCTTCTTGGCTGTTCACTGGTTTGGTTGACTGCTTTTTTTTGTGTTATTTTTGCACCACACGCCGATGACTTGAAAGTTAATGTTGGCAAAAGTGAGATTGTTCTAGTAGGTGAGGTAGGGAATCTTAATGCCTTGGCTTGTGTACTTTGATGTAGGGTGGTAGCCTGCCTATGACTTATTTGGTTATGCCACTGGGAGGGGGGGAATCCGATTATCGAAAAAATGAAGAAGAGACTTACTATAAGTTGTTGTCTGATCCTCCCACTGATGTGTTTCCTTGGAAGTGCATTTGATGTGCAAAGGTGCCTAAATGGGTGTCTTTTTATTATTATTTTTTTATGGATAGCAGCTACTGGTGGGATACTCACCATTGATAATCTAGTTAAATGAGGCCAGTCTCTAGTCAATAGGTGTTGCTTGTGTTGTTGTGATGGAGAACCTGTGGATCATTTTCTACTCCACTATAAGTTTTCTCACAATTTATGGATTGAAGTTTTTGAGGTGTTTGGGATTCAGTGGGTAATGTCCAAGATGGTTAGTTCTCTTCTTTTGCTTGGAGAAATGAGGTCAGTCCTTGGTTAATAAGTGCTGCTTATGTCATAGTGATGGGGAATCTGCGAATCATCTTCTACTCTATTGTAAGTGTTGCTTATGTCATAGTAATGGGGAATCTGTGAATCATCTTCTACTCTATTGTAAGTTCTCTACGCGTTATGGAGTAAAGTTTTTGAGGGTGTTTGAGATTCAGTGGGCAATACCAAGAATAGTTAGTTCCCTTCTTTTGCTTGGAAAAAATGAGGTCAGTCCTTGGTTAATAAGTGTTGCTTCTGTTGTAGTGATGGAGATTTTGTGGATCATCATGTACTCGATTGTAAGTTTTCTCACACTTTATGGAGAGGAGTTTCTGAGGTGTTTGGGATTCAATGGGTAATGTCGAAAACGTTTAGTTCTCTTCTTTTTTGCTAGGAGAAATTGGTTTGGAAAGCACCTGTCAACTATATGGAATATTGTCCTTGCATGTTTAACGTGTTTAGTTTGGAAGGAACATAATACTGTACCTTTGAAGACAATAAGAGACCCTTAGACCTCTTAAAATCTCATCTCTTTGGTACTTCGTTTCAGTGGACTCGTATTTGGGGTTTTACGCAATGTATTTCAATTTCTAAATTCTTACAATCTATTAGCTTTAGTTCTTGAACTTTTTGTATTTGTTTCTTCTTTAGAGTGTTCATCATCATGAACACGATATTTATTTATTTTAATAAATGTCTTATTACCTATTTAGCAATTTTGTTTTTATAAAAATACATTTTTACACACACATATATATGTATATATATAATCTAAAACAACAAAATATACAAGCCCAAAAAAATGAGTCCAACAACAAAAATTACCAATAATAAAACTAAAAAAAATAAATCCTAATCAACCAATTTTACCAAACAACTTGACCCTTTAAATATTTTTTAGTAAAATAATTTTGTTCTTACCCAGCATCAAAGGCAAAAAGCAGTTGGTTTTGAATAGAATGCTCTTAGAAACTAAACGAGGCATGGAGATTTAGCAGTGAAGTAAATATAGCAAGTATGACAAATTATCAAACAACTTGAGTGCTAAGGCAAATGCCGAAGCAATAGTTGGAAAAAGAAAATGAAAAAAGCATCAGACAAAGACTGAAGTGAATAAAAAGGAATGACCTGAGGGTTGGTGATCTGAGAATGAGCGTTTGTTTGGCGCAAGTCGAAGGGTTTCAACAGCAACAACAGTCGCTTCTTCGGCATCACAATCAAATGTTGCACAACGTTGAGAGTTGCTTTGAATACATACAAATACAAATACTAATGCTAATACGTTCTCATACTTATACTATCCCTGCCCTTCTTTTTTTTGTTTGGTTATTTTATTTTAGTATATATTCTATGTGCGAACACTGAAGTCTTTTTTTTTTTTTTTTTTTTTATATAAAAAAAAAATCAAAAACCCGTGAAACTAACCCAAGTCGGACTCGGGTCCAATTCCAATCCTATCCAAATAAATAAGGCGTTGACCCATCCAACCAAAACCGATCTGGGTCCAACCCATATTCTGAGATCGGGTTATGTCTCTTCTGAGGTTGTCTCACGTTCCAACCCGGATCCTCCCTTCGGACTCTTCCTCAAACTCTACACACAGGTGGTTACAGGACACACAGCTTCTGCTACTACCTCTAGCTCTACCTCTGTAAGACCCAATTCTCCCTTTCTTTTTTTATCATTTACTTCCATTAATCTTTTAGCTTTCTTTCTTTCTTTCTTTCTTTATTGAGTTCTCATATTAATTGAATTTTGTTAATTGGATGATTGTTTGGTAGACCCACTTTTTATTTTGATTTACATGCTGAATTTATGGCTGTAGAGAAATTATGAGCTAAGATTGTGGTCCTTTGCTTTTATCTGGGTTTTGGATTTTGTTTATGCAAATTGGACGATAATTTTTTTTTTTTTTTTTTATTAAGGTTAGCAACTTATGTAAGCATAATTTGTTTTGAGGTTTTGATCCGAATTATGAGAGGGTCTTTCCTTGCGGGTTGAATGACCCGTTAGTTTCATGATTTGTGTTTGATCAAGTGCAGGCAAACACATTGGTTTTTGTTCTATTCCACTTGAGATGTGTACGTCAAACTATGGTTATTAGGAAGCTTGGATTTGAAATTAGAATCGTTCTTTTTTTTCTTCTTTTTTTTTATGTGAAAAATTACTACCATGTTTTGATAATGAATTTCTGTCTCTCTTCTTCTCCTCTCTCTCTTAAAAATGTTTTTTTGTTCACAATCCAAATTTGTTCGTGGTTTATGAAGCTGGAGAATCTTGTTGAAGTTCTGATCCCTAGTGTGTATATATTTATACACATATTTTTTTAATTTGGCAAGTTACACTCATAGTCATAGGTTGTCTTTTGAGCTAGAGTTCATTGACCTGTTATGTCATTATAAATCACTTGAAAGCATGCATATTGGGTTAGGGTTAATTGGGACACTTTTTTCATTTGTGATATATGTGAAATCACACTTGTGGAGTGTAGGCTCCCTCTCTCTCTCTCTCTGTTTTTTTTTTTGGAAGGGGGGTAGGTGTTGTGTCTACCTAGCTCTAGGTGTTATGATCTAAACTCATGCTTTGATTTGTTGGTAACGTCTTTTGGCATCATAGTACATATGTGTGATTAAATTGTGTCTTAGTCTTAGAAAAGGATTGGAAGAATTTAAATGACAGGAGAGATCTACGTCCCATTATGTAACTTGTATTTCTAATTGACCTCCAATGCAGCATAGCTCAATTAAGCCATAATGGCAACTAATTAGGGTTGGCTTGATCAGTCCCCTTTCAATTGATTTAATTTCCTGCATGTATCTTTCTTGTGTCTTCTTGAAATCTCTATTTTTGGTACTTCTACCTACATTACATGGATTGAAAAAAAAAAAAAAATTGTTTTGAAGTTCTAATGTTCTTGAGTTTAATTGCTTGTTGCTTGATGCAAATTTCATCAAGTTTAGGCACATATCTTGGGTTTAGGGTAGTTGACCTTGGTCTATATCATGGATTATACATAAAAAAAAGTTGGGTAACTTCTATCAAGCTCACTTGAGGTTTTACAAAATGACACCCAACCAAAAGAAAATATTGGACGAAATGACATAACTCTGTTGAGGTTCGTATAAATGTGACAAAGAAGGCCATAGCTGATTTTCCTAATGAAATATTTCATCAAAAAAAAAAAAAAAATTCCCACCCAAACTATGGACGAAATGATACTCCCCTCTTGAGGTTTGTATAAATGAATAGGAATCTTTTCTTGAAAATGGAATATTCCATTAAGGAAGTAACAGTGGGAGAGGGATTCTAGGAAGCGTGGACACGAGTACGAGTACGACATGACAATACGGCAATTTTTGAAAAAATAGGTTACGACATGGTGGGGATACGTATGTTAATTAATTATTAAATGTATTTTTTATTTATTTTTGGGTGATGCCAAAATCTGTAGTTGAGCTTCTAGCTTGCTGGCAAGATCAATTTGGTCGTCATTGAAATGGTCACATTTGGATGATTATCCCACATTGTTTGATGTGATGCATTTGGAGGGAAAAAAATAGTAAAAGTTTCGAAGATACCGAGCATTCTATGCCTGATCTCAAAATATTCTTTTTCTAAACTTTATTGGACTAGTTGACTGCCTTGAGGAATCTTTCCTTTTCTATGGTTGATTTATTAGATTTATGCAATTTTTGTAATTGATTATTTCACCCCAGTATATTTCATGTATTCTTCGGTGACTCATTTTTTCTAATATATATTATTTTGTTATTTATCTAAAAAAAATGTATTTTTATTTTAATATTTTTATTGTTAAGCATTTATTTTTCATATATACATATATTGTTAAACAAATATCAATTTAAGAGCAATAATGGATACTAAAGTGACTCCATGGCTATTAAATGATGTTTTAGAATACAATTTTTTTTTTTTGAAATCCAATGGTGAGTATTGATGACTAGATGACTTCTGCGCTGCCTCCTCCACCCCACCTCCACGCTCACCCCCAGCCAACACCACCTCCATCTCTTTTTCCCTTCCTACCACCATCACATATTCCTTCACCCTCTCCTTTTTCTTTCTTGTTCCCACAGCTTCCACCACCTTTTGGCTTTCTCCCATGCCCCTTTTTTTATTCCTCTACTTCAACATTGCCTATCCCACAATCACCTTCAATGCCTAGCTTTCCTTCATAGTCACCTTCAATGCCTAACCCTCCTTTAGTGCCTAAACCTCCTTTAGTGCCTAAACCTACATTCTTATCTGCTGCCCCTCTATCCCCCCCAAATATTTCCACCAAACCATCCTCACACTTTATCCCACCGACATCTTTGTCTGATCACGGAAGCAGCAAGGGATTTTTCATATTAACGCAAATATTTTCTCTCTCTTTTGATGGTGGGCAGTCTGATTCATTTGCTCATGAGAGTAGTGTCATGAGTTCTATTTGGGTAGGACGTAAAGGCATGGAATGGATTCTTTCTTGTTTTGCCAATATATGTGATTGGGTTTTGGGGAATGATTTCCTTTGTAAGCAACTCCAGGAAAATAATAATTTGTTAGAATTTTGTGGTAGATCGAATAAGGCTGGCCTCTTTGTGGTTATAGCGGTTTATTATGGTCGAGCTCATCGAGGTTGTGTGATACTAGAAAGCTCTAACCGTTCTGGGTGGTCTTTGTTTCAGAAAGAGTTAGGCTATTTCTTATCCTGTGAATAACTAAGGCTGTTGGTCGGGGTGACTCTAGAAAATGCTGGCAGTGTTGGTTTGGCAGCCAGTGGTGGCCTGAATGGGCAAAACATGCTTAATTATGGCAATCAACGGAATTCAAGGAATTTTGAAAATTTGGGAGTCAATTGGGTTGAAACGTGATTCACGGCGATTTTACCATTAATAGTTCTGTTATAAGTGGTAGACCCACACGTGCATTTTTCTGTTTTAATTCTTGGTCAAATTATATCCTAAATGTTTGTATAAATGACAGTCTTCACATTTCTATAAATGCAACAGATAAGTCCATGCTCTCTCACATATTTACTTCCCAAACAAAATGTTCACTTTTTTATCAAAATATTTCTACTCGTTTGTACAATCTCAAGGGGCCGTTTCGGCATGTGGGATTGGGTATAAGAAACTTGAGAATATTCAATCAAGCTTTATTAGAGAAATGGTTGTGGAGATATGGGACTGAGAGGGTACATCTTTGGAGGAGGGTTATTGACGCTAAGTATGGAAACAAATGGGGCGGTTGGTGTTCTTGCTCTATGGCGTGAGCCTTTGGAAATTTATCTGACGGGGATGGTTGATGTTTTCCCAGTTTCTTCAATTTGATGTGGGGGATGGTTTTATAGTGAAGTTTTGGCATGACGTGTGTTGTGGTGATTGCCCACTTAAGTTGGCTTTCCCGGAGTTATTTAGTATCACTCATAAAGAATTCATGATATATGATGTTCATCAGCTTTCTAGTGGGATGTTCATTTTTCTAGATTGGTCCAAGATTGGGAGTTGGAGCCTCTAGTTGCTTTTTTGGATCTTATCTATTCCAAGCCTATTAGGGTGGAGGGTATGGATAGGCCCTGTTGGAGACTTGCCAAGAGCAGGGATTTTGATGTTTGTAGTTACTATCACTCCCTATCCGCTCCTAATAGCATGTCTTTCTTGTGAAAATTGGTGTGGCGTTCGAAAGTCCCACTTAAGGTGGCCTTCTTTTCTTGGGCAGCTTCTCTAGGGAAAATTTAAGCCCTGACATTCTCTGGAAGAGTGGTATTATCGTTTTGGATTGGTGCTGCATGTGTAAGAGGTGTGGGGAGTTTGTGGACCGCCTTCTCCTACATTGTCCTATAGGTTATGAGCTGTGGACAATGGTGTTCTGTTTATTTGGGCTCCAATGGGTTATGCCAAAGAGGTTTATTTATTTGTTCGCAGCTTGGCAAGGATCTTTTGGAAGGCATAGAAATATAGCCTTTTGGAAGGCTATGCCACATTGCTTAGTGTGGTGCCTTTGGCGAGAGCGGAATGCCAAAAGTTTTGAGGGTTTTGAATGGTTTATCCTCGATGTTAAAGCGTTCTTCCTCCATACCTTGTTAGATTGGAATGTTGCTTTTCACCCTTCTCCTTGTTTTACTCTTTTAGATTTGGTTGAGCATTTTAGTTTGAGAGTTGTTTGTATTTCTCCTTGAGTACACTCCTGTTGTACCTAGATTTGTCTTTTTTAATAGAATTTTCGTTACTTAAAAAAAGAAAAAAAAGAAAAAAAACCTTGAGGGGGAGTGTCATTTATACAAACCTTAAGGGAGGGGAGTGTCATTTCGTCCATAGTCTAGGTTTTCTATTTTATTTTATTTTAATAAAAATTTCATTTGAAAAGTCAAGCGTGGACTTATTTGTTACATTTATAGAAACCTCAAGGGGAGTGTCTTTGGTAAAAAATTTGGGGGGCGTTGTTTTGATAAATCTCAAGGGAGATTGTTGTAATTTACTCTTTTTTTTTTTTTTTTGGTAAGATACAAACACATGTTGCACATAGTGGGTTTTGAACTCATGAACTTACCCTTCACCATTCATATGAAGGGAGGATGTGCTATTTGAGCTAGAGCTCATTAGTTTCTTGTGGCCTATTTGTTTTAGATTTTTTCCTTGACATTGATATTTTTTTTTTTTAATTGCTTTTATTATATGTCCATGAGCAACTAAACTAACAATGTTTTTGCCTGTTAAAATTTGGCTTCATTTAGAATAGTGTTCTAGAGTGCTTGTGTAGGTGCCCGAGTACATTACTTGTGTATAAAGGACTATGTAATTCCTATTTCTAATAAGGCTTTTTTACTTATAAAAAAAAAGAAAAAGAAAAAAAAAAAGAATAGTGTTCTAGAGTGTTTTTTGATTGGTAAGTTACACATGCACTCAATAGGTTTTGAATTTACAACCTTGTCCTCCTCCATCTACCCTTGTTGGAAGAGGAAGTGCCATTTGAGCCATAGCTCACTGGCTTGTGTTCTAGAGCACATTCTTACATTGTGATTGTTTTACATACATGTTATGATATGCATTTCTTACTTGCCTCATTTTTAACTTCATACTCAAGCAGGATTATTTCTTTGTTGCCTTTGGATTGATATTGTTATGTTCATGCTTACTATGTTGGTGTTTAATTAGTGAGGGATGGGTCTATTGTGGATGATTGGTTCTTGTGGCCATAGTGCATGCATATCATGTGTGGCGTGAAGTTATCTCGTTGTATGCATTATTGACCTTATTGATTGACAGTGGTTAGAAAGGAATGACTGCTTGTGTGCTTGTCTGTTTTGACTGTGTAGACAAGTTGTGGAGGAACATGGGAAGTTGTTTATTGTGCGCTCAAGATCTTTTGGCATCTTGTTGGATATAAACAACTTAAGCATAGCTATAGGCCAATAGTGAAGGTCTATGACTGTGCATCCAACCTCTTTGTCAAAATTCTGCTAGTTTAAGACTTGTATGCTTCCTGTTATTTTGGTAACTGATAATAACCTAGAATGATCTTCTCATGCCTGCCTTATAAATGCGAAAGCCAGATATGCGTTGGCTTGTGATGAATTGATATATGAAATATAAATACTAAATAGTGACTTTTATTTCTTCCGTGATCCGTATTTCATTTTCTGACTCTTCAAGTTTTGTGCGAACTGTACACTAAACACAGCCAGTCATAGGGGGTATTCTAACATGAAGTAATCCATCAAGGTGATTATTGGTGTATTTGGTTGTATAGACTATCTGTTTTCTGAAAATAGTAACATTCCGGAAGATTAGAACATAATGTGATTGCCAAAAGTTTTTATTATTATTATTATTATTATTATTATTATTTTATAATCTCTTGGCTAGCTTTGATGTAGAGTGCTTTAATTTTTATAATGTATTCTCATACTAGTCAGTGGGGAAGGGATATACAGAAATCATTAATAACAATAGGGATATTAATGCTTATATTAAGATCTTGTAGTGGGATTGGATTTTTTGCATCCATAATTTTTAAACCATATGGCATCTCCTCCCACTGTAAATAATAAGTAGAGGGTGAGATCAAAGTTTGAATCCAATATACGTGCATGTTTGCATGAGTTGTACTTGCCTATTAATAGAAAGAAAAGGTGTAGAAGAATTGAAATTTTTGGTAATGCCTGGTACTTCCAAAATGTGGAGAGATTACGAAAGTGTTTCTTTGGTATGGCATTTGCTACTTTTTAGGTGAGAGAACTGTTGGAAATATAAAAATTGTTGAGGACTTATCACGTGAAACTCATGTTATTCCTGCATAACTCCTTTGGCAACGATGGCTGAAGTGATAATATGGGACATGCTTGTCATTTAGCTGGCTGCTACAGTGGGAATATTTTCATTATTAGAGACTACATTACATCATGCGCAATTAGATTTTTGAGCCAATGGAGTTTTTGGTTCATTTTTGATAGGTAACCTTAGAGTCAAGGAATTTTTGTTCTCATGTAGAAAGGTGACTTGTAGGTTCTGTGTGTGTTTGGTATTCGTTGGTATAACAGACTAGATTGGATTAGATATAAAACAACTTATTCCATCCTGGATTGAATGCAATTTAAAAGAATTGCTATGCTTCATTGCTGATAGTTTGTCACTAACAGTAAAATTAATGTGTGTTTGGTATAGCTTATTTTGGTGAGATAAAAATAAGCTAGGGTTGACTAAAAGCTGTACCTAAAAAAAAAGTGAGACTGTAAAAGGCTGTGCCTAAATCAAATATATTGGCTTAATTTATTAATTAGGCCGTAACAAACGCACATAGTAGGAAGTGTATCTGTAATTAATGGTGGTTCATCATTGCCATGGCAGCAGCTGGCCATTGACGGTGAATTCTAGTGACTCATGAAGGTGGCCTGTGCTAATCCCGAGACCATAAACAGTGGACTTAAGGTAACCACTGTTTTCAATAAAATTATTCTTACTTATATATAAAAAAATAGTTTTATTAGAAATATTGAACATCTCGTACACAGGAGGCATACTAGATGTAAGAATAGCTAAATTTTAAAAGTACAATGACCTAGGAACTCCAAAAAGTTTGAGAAAGAAA
Organism: Castanea sativa; assembly: GCF_040712315.1. Lineage (NCBI taxonomy): Eukaryota > Viridiplantae > Streptophyta > Magnoliopsida > Fagales > Fagaceae > Castanea > Castanea sativa. The sequence goes on from NC_134018.1 coordinate 23,758,171, forward strand.
ACTTCCCTGGAGCTGATGACCACTGGTCCACTGGAACAAAGTTTTTGTAAAATGCAATTTCAAATCCGGTGTTGACCGCTCTCTCCATTCAAAGTTTCTGGCATTTCTCTCCCTTCAAATTCACCACATTAAATAGTGAGGAATGACCTTCCAAATCTCACTATTATGTCGTCACCCAAAATAACCTTGCCAAGTTGCTAGTAAATCCACCACCCTCCCTAGCATCACCCACTTAACCCTGAAAAGAGCAAAAACCATATTCCGTATCTCCTTAGCAATAGGGAAATGAAGCAGCAGATGATCCACTCTCTCCAGCCCTCTTCCACAATGAACACCAGCTCATGAGGACAATGTTGCACTTCCTCAAATTATTTTCTGTATGTATTTTTCACAATGAGGCAGCCTGAAGAGAGAATGCTGTCCTTGTTGGGATTTTAGGCCTTGTTTGGTTTGGAGGATGGAAATGTGGGGAGGACAAAAAAGTGAGAATATAGAAAAAGATTTTATTTTTCCACCATGTATGTTTGGTTGGGAGGATAGAAAAGTGGAAAGATGGAAAACTAATATAAAATTCTTTTGTTTGATTGAGAAAAAAAATGAGAGGATGGAAAAGATAGTTAGTATAATTATACTTTTATGCCCCTATCAATAAATCATTTTTTAAATAATTATATAGAAAATAAGAAGAAAAAGGCAAGAAGAAGAAAAGACAAAGATATAAAAGAAAGAAGGATGAAGGAAAAGAAGCAACATAGTGTGGCCATGTGTGGGTTGTTGATTTGGAGAGATTGGGCATTTGTGTAATTTTCTTTTCAAGCCCCCATATCCTCCGTATTTTCTCTCCAAATTGGAGAGATTGGTTTTTGGTGAAAAACACTCAGGACCCACCATTTTCTGCCACTTACCAAATAGTGGACAATGCAAGTTTTCTCCCCCACTTTTCCTTACTCCTTTTCCATCCGCCCACTTTTTTTTCCCCAAACATTAGGCTTCCAGATGCCTGTCCAAGGGAATGTCACATCTTCTCAATGGGCTAAAACTCTAAAATAGGAACAAACCTCAAAACCTTTTTGAGTAGACAGATTCCAACTTAGTTTATCATCTCCAAATCCCTGCACTTCAATGGATTTCCTAATGGACAGACTCATTGTGATATCTCAAATGATCCATTACCAGAGCTTCCTTATCCTAGCAATTCGAAATAACGCTTCCTTATCATAGCAATTCTAAAACTGAAAACTTATTGTTGAAAGTACTGTAAATAAAGTTAAAAGTTAGTTGAAATAGTATAATGGGGCCTATGAATAGTACCAAAAAGTGCAGTGAGACCCATAAATAATAGCAAAAATAAGCTGAATAGTGAAATAAATTTCATTTTTAAGTGGTATCCAAACGGAGGCTAAATAACTCATGGAACGACTCCCTAAGGGGTTCACCACCACACCAGGTATCAAGCCATAACTTTGTTCTTGTACCATCACCTACCTCAAACTTAATGAATTGAGAAAATTTAGTCCTCCCCTCTTGAATATACTTCCACAAACTAACCCCATACAGCCCTTTGTCATCTTTCTTGCACCAACCACCCCCAATGGGTTCATACTTCTGATCTACTACCCACCTCCACAATGCCCTCTTTCCTCACCACACTGTCACAACCGTTTCCCTAATAAAGCTTTATTAAATAAATAGTGGTTTTGAACAACCAGTTCCCCAATTTGGTATGGAGTATGAATTTTGTCCCAATTCTCCAAGTGGGATTTGGATTCCTCACTCAAGCCTTTTTAAAGAAAATCTCGTTGTAATCTATTTGATTGGATACATCTGCAAGAATTGGAAACAAAGACAAAAATATGTTGGTAAAATTGTAAGAGTACTTTTGAGCAGGGTAAGTCTACTCCCTTTGACAAATACATTCATTCCATCATGCTAATCTCCTCTCCATCTTCTCCAAAACAAAATTCCAAATAGTTCTTGCTTTGAATTTGGCACCCAAAGCTAGGCCTAAATATTTCATTAGGGATAACGTTTACACCTCCTATATCTTTTGATTGGGTGTGAATTTTGAAAATATAGTCTTTTGGATTGCATATTCTTTATGTTTTTAACATGCATGTCAAATTTCGATCAAATTGGATGTGATTTTTCATTCAATCAATGAACTTATTTTTTATGCATAATATTTTATCACAAAAACTTGAAATTTAAACATGTCATTGATGACGTAGCTATTAATCTTTGATCTTCTTGAAATTTTGCAAACATGAAGGATATAATAAGAATATGCAATTCAACAGTTGGGTTTTTAAAATTCACATCTAATAAAAAGATATAGGAGGAGTTTTTAAGGGTTTTTCTCCAAATTAGTTTGGAGAGAAATCTTTTGAAAGAAGCCGTTTTGCACCCCCAAAATATTTACCAATCCTGCCGAATTGGTCACATCTGACATCCCCTACAGGAACCAGGTCAGATTTGCCCAAATAAACTTTTAGACCCAATAGCTTCGAACCAAGTAAACAGAATTTTTTTTTTTTTTTTTTTTTTTAAGGCAAGTAAACAGAAATTTCAGATGCCAATTCTGTCTTGATTCAGCTTCACGAAAAATCAGTGTATCATCTGCAAATAGAAGGGGAGAAATTATGAGGTCATTTTTCTTCCTATTGTCAACTTTAAATCTGGACAAAAGACCTCCTATCGCCTTATCCATCACTCTACTCAATGCCTTCATGACTATTACAAAAAGCAAAGGGAACAACGGATCACCCTGATGTAATCCTTTGGTGCTCTCCAAAAAGCCGCACTGGCTTCTGTTAACTTAAGACAGAAAGCATACAATGTAGATTCAAAAAGAAATACATCGCCTCCATTTCTCTGGAAAACCACACCTAGGCAGTATCTGAGGAGGGAGAGTTGATTAATAAAATTATTGAATGTTTTAAGCATAGAGGCATGTTGGCTTTTGTGGGTTCATTTCGTTCTCTGCTTTGCTTCTTTTCTTTCTCTAAGTTACTGTTTACGGAGACTGTTCATACAGCCCCTGAACATCATAAAAGCTTCTCTAATTCTTCTTCTTTTCAACCCCAAAGTAAGCCCTTTCTTTTATCCATCAAAACCCTAAATTTCCACATGCTAACTTCTACCAAATAGGCCTCAAATAACTCATCAAACCACCTTTTTATTCTTAACACAACCTCATAACCCTAAGAGAGAAAAGAAAAGAAAGTTTTCTGTTAAAATTTTCTTCCGCCAACTGCTAGACAAAATTTTTCATAACAGATAATGGTGACTAACATATAATTAGAGTCCTAGTATAAGGTTTTTTCTCAAGATTATGAACAATCAAAGAAGACTTTGAACCACTTATGTGAAAAGGTAAATTCAATGGACAAGAAGGTTAATTCAATAGAAGCAGGGCTGGAAGACTCATCAGCTATGAAAGAAACTTTGGATAAGCGGGAAGTTGCTGTTTTGGGGGTCATGTATCGGTGTAGTTTACTCTCCAAGGGTGGGTCCAAAGGGCCTTGCTTTGGTGGGGGTCCACTTTATAAAAAAAAAATCTTGGTAGAATCACAACTTATTAAGAACTTAGATATTCTAAGTAGCCTACTTTATCCCACCCTTGTTGACAAAAATTGCGCCCATTACCACTTCAAAAATTGATGGATGCAGTGCCAACAACTTACTGCCGCAGCAGCCTCAATTGCATATCGGTTCAGTACCTCAAGTGTGGCCTCAAAGAGGCTGTCATATCAGAGTGGCTGAGATATCAGTGGGTTGGAGAAGAATTTTTGGGTCAAATCATAGAATGTACTGAAAACCCCCCTCCGAGAAAAAAGAAGAAAAAGAAAAAAGAAAGGAACTTTCAAAACCTTCAATGATCCTAATAAATTCCAATTACAACTATGAAGCTTTGAAGGTGTCAGCTGGGTTGGTTGACCAAGTCTCTTGGTTAGAGTATAAAAGACCTGGCCCAAAATTTTTTATTTAGGTTTTGGGGTTGGGTTGGCTGGGTAGAGGGATTGGAGGCCTTGTCCTGAAGCACTCAACGTGGCTCTCTCAATGGATCGAAGAACAAGAATTGAAAAGGGAGAGAGAGGAAAAAAATTTAAAAGATTCTTCTCTACAAGAATGGACCTAAGAACAAGAATTGAATAGGGAGAGAGAGAAAAAGAATTTAAAAAGATTCTACTCTACAAGGTATTGAGGACGTTTTCAAAATTTTCGATGACAATTGTCAAATTTAATTTCTGGTGAAACTGTCAGTGAAGATTATTAAGGAATTAACTGATTGATGGTTTGATTTTTGTTTTGCTACTGTCAAGTATCCAGTACATCGGTTTCTCCAGCTGGATTATAAAATGATGGATTTAGGGTAGAATTTACTCGTGTTTTGCTTAGTCCTGCAATTTATTCTGAAGTGACTTTCTATTGTAATTTGGGTGGTTCAACCACTTGCATCTCTTTGAAATAGAGCATTCTAATCATATCTTTAAAGAAATTTTTGTTTTTCAAAAGAATCACAACTTCATTGGGTTGTCAATATTCAAGGTTCATAATATTTATGTGCTAGGAGTATTTGCTTATTTGTATCCACTTCATTGTGCAGACTTCAGTAAAACTCAAGCCTATGTGATGGAATTATCAAATGATTTAGCTGTGAAGAAACCAAAGAGGTTGACATCTGTTGTTTGGAATCACTTTGAGAGGGTCAGAAAGGCTGATATTTGTTATGCTGTTTGTATACATTGTAACAAGAGACTCAGTGGATCAAGTAATAGTGGAACGACACATCTAAGAAACCACTTGATGCGATGTCTAAAAAGATCATCCACTATTGATGTGTCTCAACTACTTGCAGCAAAGAGAAGGAAAAAAGATACAACTGTGAGCCTTGCAAATATCAGTTTTGATGAAGGACAGAGAAAAGATGACTATATTAAGCCAACAATTTTGAAATTTGATCAGGAACAGAAAAAGGATGAAATTTTTAACCTTGGAAGTGGTAGGTTTGACCAAGAGAGGAGTCGGATTGATCTTGCTCGCATGATTATAGTACATGGTTACCCATTGGCCATGGTTGACCATGTTGGATTCAAAGTATTTGTCAAGAATCTTCAGCCGTTGTTTGAGGTTGTGCCAAATAATTCTGTTGAGCAAGCTTGTATGGAAATTTATGGTAAAGAGAAACTGAAAGTGTACGAGACTATAAATAAATTGCATGGCAGAATTAACCTTTCCGTTGAAATGTGGTCTTCACCAGAAAATGTTGAGTACTTGTGTTTGACAGCACATTATATTGATGAGGATTGGAAACTGCAGAAAAAGATTCTGAGTTTTGTCACACTTGATTCTTCTCATACTGAAGACATGCTTTCTGAAGTGATTAATAAGTGCCTGATGGACTGGGATGTTGACCGTAAGTTGTTTGCCTTGACATTTGATAATTGTTCCACGGATGATGACATCGTCATAAGAATTAAAGAACAAATCTCTCATAAAAGGCCTCTTTTAAGTACTGGTCAGTTGTATGATGTGCGATCTGCTGCACATGTTTTAAACTCAATTGTTCAAGATGCTATGGAAGCATTGCGAGAGGTGACCCAAAAGATTAGAGCAAGTGTCAAATATGTTAAAAGTTCACAGGTAACACAAGGAAAGTTTAATGAGATTTCACAAGAAGTTGGAATCAACAGTGAAAAAAACTTGCTTTTTGATTGTCCAATTCGATGGAACTCAACATATCTCATGCTTGAAACGGCCTTAGAATACAGGGGTGCATTTTCTCTCTTGCAAGAGCACGATCCTGACTACATATCAGCTCTAACTGATACAGAGTGGGAATGGGCTAGTTCTGTTACTGGTTACTTAAAACTTTTTCTTGAAATCACTAATGTATTTTCTGCCAACAAATTCCCAACTGCGAATATGTATTTTCCTGAGGTATGTGATGTTCACATCCAATTGATAGAATGGTGCAAGAGCCCAGATAATTTTCTTAGTTCCATGGCAGTGAAGATGAAGGCCAAGTTTGATAAATATTGGAGCAAGTGCAGTTTGGCTTTGGCAGTAGCAGCAATCTTAGATCCTCGATTCAAAATGAAGTTAGTTGAATATTACTATTCTCAGATTTATGGTAGTACTGCTTTGGATCGTATCAAGGAAGTTTCTGATGGTATAAAGGAACTTTTCAATGCATACTCTATCTGCTCAACATTGGTTGATCAAGGTTCAGCTTTGCCTGGTAGCAGCTTACCTAGTACTAGTAATGACACTAGAGATAGACTAAGGGGTTTTGACAAATTTCTTCACGAAACTTCTCAGAGTCAAAATGCAATATCAGACTTAGATAAATATTTAGAGGAACCAGTATTTCCTCGTAATTGTGATTTCAACATATTGAATTGGTGGAAAGTTCATATGCCAAGGTACCCTATCCTGTCCATGATGGCACGTGATGTTCTTGGGACTCCTATGTCGACTGTGGCACCTGAGTCAGCATTTAACATTGGAGGTAGAGTGCTTGATCATTGTAGAAGTTCATTGGATGCAAATACTCGACAGGCTTTGATATGCACACAAGATTGGTTGCGGATGGAACCAGGGGGTATGTGCACCAAATTTTAACTATGCATATTTGAATTTTACTTTGAACCATCTTAACTGGTAGTTTATTTCTATTAACCTTCTACTCTCCTGTATCAGATGTCAATTCATCCTCAAGCCTTTCTCCCCTACCACTTCTCATTGAACCAAGTTAATTTGTCTAGGTATGTTTCTGTTGGTTTTGTAATCATGCATTCTCCCCAAAATATTTACTTTTCTGGTGTTAACTATGTAAGTGCGACTAACTTATTTTTGGTTTGATGGTATTGTCATGCAAGGTTAATGGAACGTTCGGCTGAAAAGATAGCGTCTGATTGTTATTTACACTCGGGCCTTATTCTAGAAGCTCATGTGGTGTTAATCAAATCTATATTTCTTTTGAATGTTCATATGTCACAATTAGATAAATTGCTGAGTACTTCTAGCTGTTTATTAAGAAGCAATGTACATTTTATGAGAGCAATTAGATCCTTACAATTATGCTTAAATTAGAGGGACCCTCTGTCTCTCTCTCCAAAGAAAAGGTTCTTCACCCCTTCCATATATTTCTCCAGGTGTGAGCTCTTGCTTTCAGGATGTGTATCCTCTCCCTTTTTATTGAAACTAGTCACGGACCCACACATTGCGTATGATAATTTTTTTAGGGTCGTTTTATTATTATTATTATTATTATTTTGCAATTTGGACTAAATTTAATGAAGAGTAATGCATTTCATATCATATTTATCACAGCTTAAGTTTTTTTAATTATTGTAGAATTGTTTTATTTAATTTTTTTAAACATTAATTCTATCATAGTCGGTTGACTAATTTGTACATCTCCTAGTTAATCGAGCACATTTTGCATGTTACAAATAATTTCTCATTTCCATAAAGGGGCATTGACAATCACAATGACTTACTTCAATATTTTTGCATGCTTGATTATTTGGGATGTAAAATGTGTTTAATTCAAAAGTTGCATGTCGAACGATTTGCCGACTGTTTTGGAGCAGTTGATTTCCATCTAGTTGATTTATAATTGATAACAATTGTTGTTTTCCCTAATCATTCAATTCATATAACAAATGGTAAATGGGGATTCTCTGATACCAATAGTAATAGTCATAGTAATCCGACGAAATATTGTGGTCTTCAAAAAAAAGAAGAAGAAATATTGTGGACATTGTATGCTTCTATCATGGAAGTTGAATGACGACTCTCCATTAGCACGTGGAAACATGCATGCGATTATTTTTTTATATATATAAGCATGGGTTATTTTACTTGTAACAAATGGTAAATGAGAACTTTGAACTACCGCATCGTTTGTCTTGATGTAAAATATTTTCAAATATAATAATTTATATGTAAAACATTTTTAGTAAAATAATTTCAAGTATTTGGTATGACAAGTAAAATTTTCAAACAAACTATCAAAACCGATGGCTCAACATTGCAACCACTAGTGCTCGAAGTCTAGTGACCAGACTACTAGAATCGAAAGTAGTAATGGCTCATGAGACCAAATTGTTGACAAGCACTGTCGAAGAGGTATCTTCAGTGACTGAACTACCAACTTCAGTCGACAAAACGTCTTTGGTTACTAGACATTTGGCACTGATTGTGTTGCGACATCTTTGGCCACCAAATTGTCAACACCAGTTGCCAATGAGGCATCTCTAGCCATCAAGCTGCCATCATCAATTGCCGATGAGATATATCTTGCCACCAGACCGCCAACATAGATCGCAAAGCAAAGTCATCGACCACTGGATTGTTGGCACTAATCACTGAAGTAGAGTCTCTAAACACTAAACCGCTGACACTAGTCACGGAACAGAGTCACTAGACACTGGACTAACGACACTTGTCAACGAAGTAGAGTCTTTGGCCATTAAATTGTTGTCACCAGTCGTTGGAGCGAAGTCTCCGATCACAACTGCCATAATCGGTTTCTGGAGTGAAGTCTCCAGCCACCAAACTACCAGCATCAGTCGTCGAAGCGATGTCTCCAGCCATCAGACCAGTGACTTAGTGACCAGATGGGGAAGGGAAAGCCAACGTGTTTTTGGAAAATATTTTACCAAATTTTCAAAGGTAAAACATTTCACAACTTTTTATAAAGGATTTTACTGTCAACAAAAAATATTTTACAAGTTTGACTATATTTTACCTAGAAACACTTGAAAATAGGAAAATATTTTCCAGAAATATTTTACTTCAAAATAAATGGAGCAAAATTGAAATACTATTGACAATCTTTGCTTCTATAGATGTTGAAATAGATCTAAGAATGAGAAGAAGATAGATATGGATGACTGTGTTTGGTTACAAGTTTTAGATATACTTGTAGGAGTATTGTGGGCTTGCTGACTAGAAATGTGAATTTTTTATGAGTTGGCAAAGGACACATCACCTTGTAAGAAGTACACAATTTACTGTAGTTATAAATGGGTGGGTTGGGTTATAAATGGATTGAGTCATACATGGGTTGGGTGTGTAATTAGTCATTTATCCATTTATGACCCGTTTATATATAAATTAATTACCCATTACCCGCCCAACCCATTTGTTAAGGACATATTTTATGTAATTGGCTAATCCGTTAGCAAAATGCACTCTACTTGTAATTGGTTAGATTTATGATGGGTTTAGTACTTCAAGAAACAAGAGTTCAAGTTAAGTATTAAAGTCATGAAGATTGGACCAAAAAACAAGTGTAGAAAAGCTGTTCATTAAAGCTCGACAGATATCTCGACAGAAATAGTATCTATTAAGACTTAATGAAGAAAGCTCGACAGAAACTGAATCTATCGAGATCTACAAAATCAAAATTTCCAGATCTGATTTTCGACCCATGCTGAAATATTTGTGTAGGGTTTCTTTTCTCACGACTCTAGACATATATAAGGCTTATTTTAAAGGCCGTCATAGTGGGTATGCACATAGAGAACATATGAAAAAGTGATTGAGTGTCTTATTCTCTCTGCAAGAAGTTACTGCATCTTTTGCGCCTTAGGGCTTTGTAACCAAGTACTTCTTGATCTTCATTGTTGATGAAGTGAAGAACTTTGCAACCAACAACATCTTCTTCAAGTTGCTGGAGTTAGTCACGTATTGAGATCCGTGCATCATTGGTTAGTTACATACTGGGATTTGTGCAAAAGAGTGGTGTTCATATATTGAAGAGTTTAGAGGTTCTGAAGCGGTAGAAGATTTCTGCTATATGTTCATCTACGGGGATTGTAGCGTTTAGGGATAAAGGTTTTGTACTAGATTTGAAACTTCTCTTTATTATAGTGGATTGCTTTTCAGGAAGGTTTCCTCTCAGGTTTTTTTTTTTTTTTTTTTCTATTAAACTAGTTTATTTTATTGGTTTTCCTAGGTCATCATATCTTGTCTTATTTACTATTCCATTGTACATGATATTGATGTTAGTTTGCTTTAACAAGGTTTATTCATAATAAATCTAATTAACAACTTGAGTTTAAAACTTGTAAATTCTATCAATCGGGGTCTAAATTTTGCAACAAGTGGTATCAGAGCGGGTACACTCTAATTAGATTAATTTCCTGAGTGTGATCCTTGACCCCTGTTGTCATGGATCGTGGAAAATACCTTTTGATTCCTCCTTTATTTGATGACACTAATTATGCGTACCAGAAAATTCGTATCAAATTTTTTTGTAGGATCTAGGTGAAAAAGTATGGCAAGCTGTCGAGGTTGGCTGGATTAAGCCAAAGGAAGCGCCGGTGGATTGGGATGAAGCAACAATCAAAACGGAAAATTTCAATAGTAAAGCCTTGAATGCTTTGTTTAGTAGGGTGACCAATGAGGAATTCAAGAAAATATCATCCACGGAAGCTGCCAAGGAAGCATGGACTATTCTTGAGACCACCTATGAAAGTACCAAGGCAGTAAAGACTGTGAAGTTTCAACGACTCACTAGTAGTTTTGAAGAAATAAGAATGGAGAAGGATGAGACCTTTGATGAGTTCTATGCTAAACTCAAGGATATTGTGAATTCTGCCTTGAACCTTGGAGAATCTATAGTAGGATCCAAAATTGTTAGGAAAATCCTTAGGTCCTTACTTGAAAGATTCCATGCCAAGATCACTGTCATTGAAGAAGTGAAGGACATTGATCAAATTCCTTTAACTGAGCTTGTAGGGAACCTTCAAACCTATGAGATGAGATTAGGTTTAATGGGAAAATGTGGAATAAGTAGAAACTTGGTTTTTAAGGATATAGAGGAAGAGATTGATGACTCTAAAGATAAAGATGAAAGGGAAGATGAAAATGAAGATGATGGTGAGAATGAGGATTAACCTTTATAGCTAATGAGATTATCAAGCTTCTTTAATATAGGAAAAATGATAAGGACAAACCTCTTAGGAAATCTAAATCCTCTAGGAAGGGCAAGAATGAAAAACCCACCATCCAATGCCATGAATGCAAAGGTTTTGGTCATATGAGAATAGAGTGCCCAAATTATCTTATGAAGGAAAAGACCAAGAAGTCAAAAGATAAAGGGTTGGTTGCTACCTAGAGTAATACTGAGAATTCTGATGAGTATGTGGATGAATGTGGTCACTTTATGGGTTTTGCTGCCACAACCGATAAGGTGATTATGGAAAGTGCTAGTGACAATGAGGATTCTTCTGATGATGAAGTACCAAAGAAGTTAACCCTTCAGGAAGCCTATGATAAGCTATGCATTAAATTTATAAAATCTGAAAAGACTTCTCATCTTTATAGAAAAGAGCTTAATGAGGTAAAAATTAAAAGAGCTGAACTGTTAGTCAAACTAGACGAGACTACAAGGTTAGTTGAGACTCTTGTTGTGGAGAACACCTCATTAGAAGAGAAGGTTAAGAATCTCGAGGTTGAGCTTAGTGAAGCTAGAACTCAAATGGAAAGGATGTTTAGTGCAAAGCTTGATGAAGTATTGAGTGCTTAAAAGCCTAGTTCTGATAAGACAGGCTTAGGATATGTTGTTTCTTCCGGCCCCTCCTCTTCCATGGCTTCTGAATTAAAAACTGTTTTTGTGTCCCAATCTAAAAAAGGTGATAAAGGTAAGAAATCCATAACTGATTTGTCTAATTCTAAACCCTTTGTTAGACCTCACTCTAGGAAGTCTAGTAGTCCTAAAACTACTCATGTTTGTCACCATTGTGGTCTTTTTGGACACATTCATCCTAATTGCTTTAAGTTGTATCCTTAAAAGCAAGTGTCCAAACAATCACAGGTTTCCTCTCAAGGAACTAAATCTTTTTTTGGAGAGTTATTAAAAGTTTTAAGCTTTTTAACTCAATTTCAAGAGAATTCTAAATCTTCTATGTCCTTTAGTAGACATACTAGGACACATGCATTTTCATCTTCACGGCCAAAGACTCGTGCTGTATGGGTGAGAAATGAGTCTAAGGCTTAATTGTCTTTTCTATCTGTCCTCTACTTTAATTCTTTCTATCTAAAGTAGGAATTTCTTGCTTGATTTCTTATTAGTTTTTGGAATCATGCTTTCATGCATCTGCATTTTTCTTTCATGCTTTCATATTATTTGTCTGTTTTTGTTTGGTTGTTTTGTTTTTATTTTGTTTTGTTTTCAAAATTAAAAAAGTAAAAAATTAGAAAAATGCAAAAACATTGTATATTTGTGTATATTAGTACTTATGTACCTTGGATGACCATTGAAACAAAGTTTTCTAAATTTTGTATCTCTTGTAGCTTAGATGAGCATCTCAATGCACAACTAAGCAAGTGAGTTTTGTGGCTCGTGTTTGTGATGAGTACGATTAAGATAATCTCTTATATCTCATACTCATATCACTTTTTTTGACAGGAATGACTAGAAAATCCTAAGAGAAATGCATAAATAACCATCTCACCACTAAAACCCGCCAATTATGAATAAAATCTATGTGCTTCGGCATAGTAAAATTGTGATGTTTTGGCTTACATAATTGGGTATTTGTTCTCTCTTTTCTGTGCCCATGCATTATATGTTCAAAAAGAAGATATGCAAAGAAAAATCAAAAGCAAAACAAATCAAAATGCTTTTAAATATGATTGCAAGCATGTTTCTAGGAGATGTGGGAATTATAGGATGTTCCTTAAAGGTGATAGTCCCCATCAAGCAGTTATGATTATGTGTGAGTGTATTTGATTTTCTCATATCTCAAATCGTCATAATATGAGACACTTATGCACTCTTGCTATGTTTTCCACACACAACGCGCAAATTTTTTGCTACTTTTGATACATGTGCAAGTACAATGTAATTTGGCCATCACAAGGAATACATGTGTTAATATATGCTCACTATACTGTCTTAACTTCTTTTTGAAATATAGAATCGGTTAGACTTGTTGTGTGTGTGTGTGTGTGTTTGGATCTCTGAATGCTTTGCATATATGTTGAAAGATGTTTTGAGAGCTTAATATATTGATTGGATCTCTGTTTGAGTTGCTTGTTGTATTCATCTTTATGTGTTTTTTCTTTCTTTGAAAACACCTTTTCTTCAAGCTTGATAGCTTCTCGACAAATCCTCGACAGATTCTCTTCTATCGAGCCCTTCTTTTTTCTTTTCTTGACAGATCTTGACAAACCTCGATCCATCGAGATTTCTGGGTTTTCTCTCAATAGAATCTCAACAGCTTCTCGATCTGTCGAGACCCTCTTGCATGCATTGTTTTTCACATGTTTTGCATCTTTCTATTACCTTGTCATCCATAACATCTTGTTTCATTACATTCATACATTTTTATGGATTCATTTTGCCCCTTTGATCATCTTTGATCATCTTTATGTTTCCTGGGTGAAGTTTAATAACTTCTTGTACCCTTTGTCAATCATGACAAAAAGGGGGAGAAAATGTGGTTTCTTTTTAAGATTCTACATATTACAGGAAGAAATACATGCCTTTGTAAGGGTGAGTGTTCACCTCCTTGTTGTTTTAAGATCTTCTTTTAGCTTCTTGTACATCAGTCTTATGACCATTTTTACATACATTGTGTTTATCTTTGCTATATATATATATATATATATATATATATATATATATGGTGTATGTCATCTTCACCAACCTCTACATGTGTTGTTTCTTTTTTCTCTTTATACACATGTTTCTTTATGTTCGCAATCTTCATTTCTATTTCACACATGATGCCTTGATGAGTTTTGTTTAAGTGTTTCAGAAAGACAAGTTATGAAAGTCTATCTTTCCATGAACTCTTTTCTTGCAAAGTTTTTCAAGAGTTTGTAGTAGGGATAGATTTATTTTGTGATACAACAAGTGGTTATGAGTTTAGTGATTTAAGACTTCTCTCATGATTATTTGTTTTATTGTGGTTTTGTCACGGATTGTCAAACAGTGAGATTGTTAAGGACATATTTTATGTAATTGGCTAATCCTTTAACAAAATGCATTTTACTTGTAATTAGGTAGATTTAGGATGGGTTTAGTACTTCAAGAAACAAGAGTTCAAGTCAAATATTAAAGCCATGAAGATCGAACCAAGAAACAAGTGAAGAAAAGTTTTTCATTAAAGCTCGACAAATATCTCGACAAAAACAGTATCTATCGAAACTTAATGAAAAAAGCTTGACAGAAGCTGAATCTGTCGAGATTTACGAAATCAAAATTTCCAAATCTGATTTTTGGCCCATGCTGAAATATTTGTGTAGGATTTCTTTTCTCACAATCCTAAACATATATAAGACTTATTTTAAAGGTTGTCATAGTAGGTATGCACATAGAGAACATATAAAAAAGTGATCGAGTGTCTTATTCTCTCTACAAGAAGTTATTGTGTCTTTTATGCCTTAAGGTTTTGTAACTAAGTACTTCTTGATCTTCATTGTTGATGAAGTGAAGAACTTTGCAACCAACAACATTTTCTTAAGTTGCTGGAGTTAGTCACGTACTGGGATTCGTGCAAAAGGGTGGCGTTCATATATTGAAGAGTTTAAAGGTTTTGAAGTGGTAGAAGGTTTCTACTGTATGTTCATCTACGGGGATTGTAGAGTCTAAGGACAAAGATTTTGTACTAGATTTGAAACTTCTCTTCATTATAATGGATTCCTTTTTTTGAAGGTTTCCTCCTAAGTTTTTTACTGTGAAACTAGTTTGTTTCATTGGTTTTCTTGGGTCATCATATCTTGTCTTATTTACCATTCTGTTGTGCATGATATTGATATTAGTTTATTTTAACAAGGTTTATTTATAATAAATCTAATTAACAACTTAGGTTTAAAACTTGTTAATTCTATCAACCGGGGTCTAAATTTCCCAACACCATTTAATTAGTAACCTACCAATTTAATCCAATATGACTCAAATAACTCTAAACTAGTTGAATAGCCTATATTGACTTCCAAACCAAAATACCCTTAAATACCCCTACACTTCCAAATTATCAATATACCCTTGGACATCCAAAATTACCAAAATACCCCTAGAATGTCCAAGATTACACAAAAGACACTAAAAAGCCAAAAATTCCCAAGACACCAACATTTGATTAGCAAAAAATATCATTTTTTTCCTTTTCCTAATGGGCAAATCAATAAGTCAATTTTTTTTTTATCTCAATTTTTTTTATAAGACAATATCATGTCCAAAAATTAATTTCTTGGTAATACAATGTAATATTTCTTGATAAGACAATATCATGCCCAAAACATCAATTTCTTCACTCCAAGGAAAACGATGTGATAACATTAACAGAAACAGGGGAGGATAAAACTCTATTTGTTGCATCTAAGGAAGCATTATAAAAATCATCATTATAAAAATCATCTAGTGTTTAAAATATAAGAAAAACTTGTAGACCATTGAAACAAGATGACTTGTAGACCATTGAAACAGCACTAAATCAAAATGAAGGAGGAAGAAACATAACAAGTAATTTTAAACTAGAACCGTCTGAATGAGACCAATTAGAAACTTTTGCTTCTGTATGTACAGAGCATAGCACCAAAGGAATAACACACATACGAATATACCCAAGAGAGAGAAATTGAAAATAAGTAAAGGTCTAAAAGACTACAAGAATATACCTCAGGTTGATTATAAGCAGCTGAATGCTCAAAAATAAGACAAATAATTACTAAAAAGAGCACAATTCTGAAAGAACTATATTAAAAATAAGATATAAATATACATCTGATTGAGAACAAGATTGAGAAGAAAAAAACAATGAATAGAAAACCCCTTTCCATCCTATAGAGCAGAACTATATTAAAAATTACATTTGTAAATAAAAAAGTCCAAAGGATTAAATATCATCTACATTTGGTAATGAAGAGAGCACAATTCAGTTCATAGTTCCAAAAGGTCACCAATTTGTTGCATTAAGAGAGTCCTCTGCACTAATCTAAAAAGGGAGGAGAAAAGAGGTGAACTAACAGCTGAACAAGAGACTAGAGTTGTTTTTTCACATTCCTGCAAAAATGCACTAACAACTAGACATATCTATTATGAATTTTAAAACCTTTACTCTGCAGAAACAGAGTTGTGCACTAGACGTTTCTATTTCCAACTTAGCTCAATAATGAAACAAACTAATTGAACATAAAAAAAAAAATCATAATAAAAACTTATGAGAAGTGTACCACTAAAATCTCTGATAAATGGCTTTTAACATCCTCAATCAACCAAAAAACGACCTTAATAAATCTGCAACTCATTGTAGCAAGTAAATTCACCAAAACAGTTTTTATCATTGCTCTGCTAGCTATTTGAACATGAGTTAAAGGACTAAAGTTTAATTTTTTAGCATCTCATTTATTAAGTATGTAAGTGCTTAAACTTTATAACTCAATAGTGAACAAATTATCTTAAGTCACTAAAGCTTGAAACTGAAATTTAGTAACAAAAGAAATTCATTTTGGAACTGATGCAGCATAAAGTTTCTACTTATGTCCAATGTTCCAATATCTTCATCAATTGGCTATACGACTAAAAAAAAACTATCAACTCCCTGCACCACAAAGGCACAATTTTAGATCTTGCACCACCAATCCCTACTGATATGATTCCTGCCTTATAATCTTCCACCACATGAAGATATAGTAATAAATTTAAATATATTCATCATGTGGTCCAACTTTCTCTTTAAAAGTTAATGCACATATAAATCATTACTAAGAATTGAACAAATGTAGCTCAAAAACAAACTGTTAGTCATTGTAAGTATTTCCCCCAACTAATGACATCATTTATAACTTACCACCCAATTTAACAATTATAGGGTTCACCTTGAGTAAAGGACACTTTCATATTGAAGAGCACCAGAACTTCACTATCATCTCCTAATCTATCCTTGTTAAATTTCTTAGGCTATGAACAATCTACTTCTAAAGCCATTCAAAGAACAATCATACTTTTGATTTGTACCCACCTAATTGCCATAGATTATAAAAATAGGATTATGGATCAAATACCATTAATATATATTGATTAATATCACTAGTGAACAAATCCACAAGCTCTTATAACATATATTTCAGCCAAATCCAAATGCAATACAAGAATAAGAAAACTAAGAAATAAATTAAAAACAACAAATAGTCTAGAAAAAATACTTGGCATTATATTAGAACTAATTGATCTGGAATTATTAAAATTACCTAAACCTCCTCATTATATGTAACGTGTCCAGAATTGCATAGGTGTTCAAAATCCTCCGCAAGGTGCTCCTCATCATGATCAGAGTAACTAGCAAAGTAACAAACTAGTAAGTAAATATAAAAAGAGAGAATGCATAATTTAATAAAAATTACAAGTAGATGAAAAAGAGATTTACCCTGCCCACAAAAAACTAGCTGCGGGAACATAACGAAACCTCTGCATTTTGTCGCAATAAACAACTAAAATACTTAACGAGAATTTGACCACCAACACTAAACAGACTCTAAGGCAACAATAGTGATAGGAATACTCATAATGTCACAATCCAATAGTGAAACTTCTAGAAAGTGACTACAATTTGATTCCCAATATTGAAGAATATCCTAGTCCATATGAGTGTTATGGTCGAACCGGGTCTCCTCCAAGTACACATCTAATTGTGACTTACTATCGATTGAACCAAAAATTTAACTCTCAAAAGTATCAAAACCAGCAATATCAGCATCTCTCACCTTCTCATTAATTTTTTTTTATAAGTAAGAATTATATATAAACGAACGGCTACTCTATGCCTGAAAAACACAGAGCAACCCAGAAAATACAAGAAGAAAAAACAAAGAGAAACAAGAGAGAAAACCAAACAACAAAGAAATTACAAAAGGAAAAGGGAGTAGAGAAAAGAAATGAGGGAATCACTAGACGTGAGTCCCCACGCCCGAGACCAATCAAAAAGAGATCCACTAAAAGAAGCAAGCAACTGATCACTAGAGCAATCTAAATCCTCAAAAGTCCTCCGATTCCGCTCCTTCCAAATACACCAAAGGATGCACAACGGGACTAAATTCCAAATCTGAGACGAATGCTTCCCCAGCCAATTCCACCATCCAAAAAGCAAGTCTGGAATCGATCTAGGCATCACCCAAGCCAGGCCGAAAGTTATGAAAACAAAGCTCCATAACCGATAGGCCACCTCACAATGAAGAAGTAAGTGATCTACCGTCTCTCCACAATGACGGCACATAATGCACCAATCCACAAAATCCAATTTCCTCAATCTCAGATTGTCTCCCGTTAGAATCCAATCTCTCACCTTCTCATTAGCCCCACTACTAGATGCATTTTCAGCCATATTGTGTACTTCATAATTAGTGGCACGTAAATATCCATCAAAAAGGGAATATAATTTGCCACTAAGATCCATCACCGTTTTTGTCCCATTAGTGCCATAAAGTCATCTAACTAAACTCCACAAACTGCAACTTATACTGGGGATCTAAAATTACAACAAATGATAGCATAATGCTGAAACAATCCCAGTATTTGTCAAAATTTTCTTTTATGATTTTTTCCATGTCACTAATTATGATATCATCATCTTCCATCTCTTCTAAAATACACAAATGAATTTTCCATACACCATGAAAGTATAAGTTGGAAGTAGGGTGTTAAGTGCCTGAAAAGAGAGTGGTGATGTCATAAAATAGCTTCACAAACTTTGTTATCTTCCAGGCCTTATCCCATTCATCATCTAAGGGACAAGTGCGAAAGCTTCCATCAATAATACTCAAATTGTGAAATGCATCCTGAAATGTAAGACCAGTCTCAATCATTAAATATGTCGAGTTCCATCTTGTTGGCATAGCTTGTCACACTTTCTTACTAGTTAGAGTAGGGAGTTCTTGAAGACATTCAGCAAATCTTAACTTCCTCATATCATTGCCTCTCACATATTTAACACTTTCACATATGTTGTGCACATCTTGCTCTATAATTTTCAAACCTTCTTGTATAATAGGGTTTAAAATATGAGCACCACAACGAACACGAAAGAACTCACCACTACAAGGAAAAGATGATCTAAAAGAAGGGTTTTTCTTCAAACTATTTACCAAGGTATCATTGTAAGAAGCATTGTGTAAAGTGATTTTAAATACTTTTTTCTTAATGCCCCATTCTTTTAGAATGTTAAATAATCTCTTTGCCAAAATCTTACCACTAGGAGGAGGTGGCATATGAGAAAAACATAAAACCCTCATTTACAACTCCCAATTTGCATCAATGTAGTGTGCAGTGAGAACCATGTACTCATCCGTTGTGGAAGACTTCCACAAATCTTATGTTAAGCAAATCCTGCTCAGGACTAACTCTAAAGCACATTTAAGATTTTCTTTTTCTCTCTTATAGATTTTCAAAACATCTGACTTCGTTGTAGTCCTAGATATTGGCTTAACATTAGGATTTAAAAGGATATGAATCTCTCTATTAATCTCATGCTCCACAAATGAAAATGAATAATTATGCTTAATAATTATCATTGCAATCTTTTCACGATACATATCTTGATCAAGGGGAGGATGATAAGGCTCACTATCATTTTTTTGATAACATTTCTTAGCATGATGGTGTAAATTACAAGTCCCATTCTCCTTATCTGCCGTTAAAATATTAGTAGATTTTGTACACTTGAATTTTCGATGGCCATCTTCATATAAAGGTAATATTTCAAAATCATTCCACACTTCAAAAGTCCTACCCCTACTTCTTTTGCTAACACTTGAATCTATTTGTTCAAATTCATCCATCCCCTCGATACAAACATGGTTCACCTTAAAAAGACAAGACAATCAAAATGACAATTTCTACAAATATATATTTCAAATCAACCAAAATCACAACAGGAAAAAATATAGGTAACAATTTGAACAGAAGCCAAAAAGTAAAAGAGGATAGATGCAAATCATCAAACACCCAAAAAAGAAAAAAGACATACAAAAACCTATAAACAAGAATTATATAGCAACAAAGAGTGAAAGAGCAATTTATGAAAGAGATTACTTGAAATAAAAGGGCAGTAGACAATTTTTGTTTCTAAGAATCTACAAACTCATCACTTGACCTGACTTAGCCTTTCCCTTTGTCTACACAAGAAATTACAGCAAAAACCTGAATATTGTTTTTGGTCTCTGAAAACCCCAAACCCAAAATTCTCGAAAACTTTAATTTAGAACTCAACCCAAGAATTGAGTGACTTGCTTGAGAAATCTGATGTGAAGATTGGAATCCTAGTTCATGTTGCACTCTAATATGGCATTCAACAAGTTTCTGAGAGGGAAAGTGGGAGAGATACGAATAGAAATGACCTTCAACAATGCCTTCTCACTTCTACGCCACCGTCGAAGTCTGACCTCAAATCTGCTCTTCAAGTACCTTCCATCTCTCTTTAAATTTTCCTTAATTTGAAGCTCTTACCTGTTTGGTTATTGAAAAAAATCTAAGAGAAAGAATGTATTTTAACGTTAAGGAGAGTGAGTTTGAGAGCTTGCCGAATTTTTTGGTTTAGATATTTAGAGTTTATGTTATTTATTTAAATTCTAGATTTTAGATAGATTTAGTTGGTATTAGTGAGTTTATTCATTTAGACCTGTTTAATTAAATAACCTAACGAGTCTTCACCCATTTAACCAAAATATTCAAATGAGTTGAATTAAGACTTATCTAAATGAAGTGGGTTATGAATAGGTTGATGAATATAAATAAAAGTTGCCACCACTACCGATCAGAAAAAAAAAAAAAAATGGAGAAAACATTTTCATACTTAAAAAAAGATGGAACTTCGTACAGGCATTAGCCGAGAACCGAGAGAGAGGTACGCTCAAAATATAGTAACTTAATCTCTTAGCGCAGGTGAGGGGACCAGGTACTGAGAAGTGAGAATGAATGTGGAGAATTGAGTAATCAATTGTCATTTGTACTTTAGGCTGATTCGGCCTTTTTAATATAATATAAGCTAAGCAGTGTTCTTCCTCCGAAAAAAAAAAAAAAAAAAAAAAAGGGGGGGGGGGGGGGGAGAGAGAGAGATTGCCTCTTTGCAACCCTTTAATTATTAGACAAGTAAAAGAGTAGATAACACTTTCATTGACTTTCTTCTGGATATTCTGAGTACCATAAGAATACAAGCCTAATTTTATTGAATGGATACAAAAAAAGTTGAGTAATTAAAGAATTAAAGGCCACACATATTTCATAACATAGACTGCAAATTTAATACACTTTCAGGCTTGTTTGTAGTAGATCACGTCCATTATAAAGAAGCTATTGACCAGAATGTTCTTTTACCAAGCAAACTGAAATACAAACGGGAAAGTCAAAAATAAAAGATCCATAACTAATAGAATTATCCTCACGACCTCCTAGAACAGTAGAAAATATTATGATATGAAGCTAACAATGAATAATAATTGGGGGGAATAATCAACGTTTTATAGGGAAGAAAGCTGAAAAATGAAGCCTAGTTCAAACTGCAGAAGTCAATACTGAGGTCTACCGCTCAAAACTGCTTATTATTCTGCTTAGTTTTTCTTGTTTGGTTCGAATACGTACTTAATCAGGGACTCCTTGATAGATAGCAACTCGGGGAACTCTTTCTTCAACTTTGACGCATCCAGCTCATTGTTGCTTCGAGGGGCCACTATCACCTTGGCTTGCTCCTCAAGTGTGAAGTTAGCCCACTTGAAGTTGGGGTCAATGTATTGCTTGTACATCTCCAGAATCTCGTTATGGCTCACAACCCCAGGGTTTGTGAAGTTCCATATACCCCTCAAGTTCCGCTTCGCCATCTCAACTGAAATGGGAAGAAGCTCATCCAAGATGGTCATGCTGTTTGGAATGTTAACGACTTTGTTGTAACGAGAAATCTTGGTTATGAAGTTCCGTGGGTTACTTAGGTCAGATGATATTGGCATCCGAACTCTGAGGGTGCAGACATTGTCATATTCTTTCAACAGCTCCTCGACCTGGTTGAAAAATCAGAGAGAGCCTGTTAGAACAAATGCATAATCTTATAAAGAATATAGAAATAGAGACAATGATTATGAATAAATTACCATAGCCTTGGTTTTGGAATAGAAAGAACCAATGAAATTGGGTTTATCTTCCTCTTTAAAGCCAATGCCAGAACCCTCAGGATGTGCAGCATCATACTCAAATATGCATCCTGTAGCAAAATTCATCATCAATAGCCCATGCTCTCGGCAAACATCTGCTAAGGTTAAGGTTCCAGCAACATTTGCACGAATTGTTTCGGTTTTGTGAGACTCACACCAATCTACATTGGGTCTACCAGTCACACCAGCAGCATTGAAAACATGGGTTGGCTTCACATTCTGAATATCTGCCAAGAGCGATGATCGATCCTCTAGACGCCCTCTTCCATATTCGAATGAAATCCCTTGTTTCTCACATATCTTCCCAAGCAGACCACCAAGCCAACCAGTCCTACCATAGATCAAGAACTTCAGGGAATGTTTTCGAGGAGAGCCAATGCTTTTGGAAGGTGGAACCAGCATCCGGGTATTATTTGAGACATAAGATGCAGATTTGCCCTCTTCAGACCCATCAAAGTGTCTCTCAATCCCACCAGGCATCATCAGCATCCTTGGATGAGGAAGCAGTGCCCCAGAGACATCACCCCACCAATCAGGATTGTTAATATACCACTCCATAGTCTTCCTCAGCCCCTCGTCCCATGTAGTTTGCTCTGACCACCCCAGAATTGTCAGCTTCTGATCATCTAGAAAGTACCTCTGGTCATTAAATGGTCTGTTCTCCACAAACTTGATGCTTTTCTCTGGGTCCATCGAGAAAAGCCTGCATATATCTTTGGCCACATCAATAACTCTCCTTTCCTTCTTTGTCCCGATATTGTACACATGACCAACCTCTCCCTTATGAAGAATGACTTCGAAAGCCTCAGCAACATCCTCACAATACAAATAACTCCTCACATTAGAACCATCCCCATGAATTGGAAGAGGTTTCCCTTGCATGGCCAAGAGGATGAACTTTGGAATTAATTTTTCGGGAAACTGATTGGGTCCATACACGTTATTCCCACGTGTTGTTATCACAGGTAACCCATATGACCTACCATATGCCATAACAAGCATTTCTGCTCCAGCTTTTGTGGCAGAATATGGGTTTGTTGGGAGGAGTTGAGAAGCCTCATGGTTTCCCACAACTGCATCCTCATCTGTCTCCCCATAGACCTCATCCGTACTCACATGGATGAACCTCCTGATCTGGCCAGTGACCTTGCAGGCTTCCAAAAGGACGTGGGTACCATAGATATTGTTCTTGGTAAACTCAAAGCTGTTGCCAAATGAGTTGTCAACATGGGTCTGGGCAGCAAAGTGCATTATAGTGTCAATAGACTCAGTGATTAAGAGGAAGTTGACAAGGTCAGCACTACCAATATCCCCCTTCACAAACTTGAAATTAGGAGATGATTTTGAGGGTAGGAGGTTTTTCAGATTCGAGCAATAATCAAGCTTGTCAAGCACAACAATCTTGTAGTCAGGGTAGTTACGGATCAGCCGGTTGGCAACATGGGATGCAATGAACCCGGCAGCCCCAGTGATGAGGATGTTCTTAGGGGTATAAGTAGCCATCTTAAAGCAATGTCTACATAAGAAACATTAAAAATAACTATATTCATTTCAGAACCATGATACATGTAAAGTTTTATAGCAAATAAACATACAAATAAAAAAGCAATAGATCCCATAACAAGTAGCACCGCTATCATTTTTAAAATAACCAACATAAGAATTACTGAAAGCTTCATTGATAACACAAATTGAAGATGCAAGGAGACTACCCATCTCCATTTGGTTGCATAGTAACCAAAACTGAAATGGAATAACACATTTTCTTACATGTACAACACACACACGCGCGCGCACACAAAAAACCTCCCTAGACCTTGTATAATTAATTGCTGAAAAAAATCGATTCTCATCAGCCTCTAAGAATCTTAACAACAGAACATGCATGTGATGTAAGGCTTCAATTAGTCTTTTTAGCTTCCTCTCTTTCCAAGCAACTAAACAGACCAAAATATAATACAACAACGTTCATTAAAGTTAGCAGATCCAACACATTCTCCAGAACCAAAAACAATCACCAGATCACCAGATCCATGCACTGCTCACAAAACCCATACTTAAAAAGATTTCTCAAAACCCACATATAGATCTGATTTCTACAACCATATCCCAATTCTATTGCCATGGAGATAGAGAGAATCAAACAACCGGATCGCATTAAGCAAATGTCTGTAATTAAATTCAAGCAAATAAATATCATGAAAATTTTCCACATTGTTTGTACACAGATCTAACAAAACTGAGAAAAACCCAGATCACAGATAGCACCAAACAATACAGAATCCATTTAGTTGTGCTCAAAAAAAAAAAAAAAAACAGAGGATCAAATTAACTTACCAAATTTCTACAGATCAAGACCAATTATGTTTAGGAAAGAACAGGCCAGAGAGAGAAAAAGGGAGAGAATGAAATTTTCTGACAAGCAAGAGTTTAAATAAATAGCTCACAGAGATTTGCAAGGGAAAGAGGGAAGGTGAAGGAGAGGTGAGGTATATATATATGCTGTCGCTAATATGTAAATCATTGCTGAGACAGTTAAGGCGAGCCATTACACCTGCTCCAATCACTGAAATGCCCTCCCTCCCTTTTCATATTACGCCTTCACACGGTTTGTGGGGCCCCTTTTTCTGGGACTTTTACTTTTCTTTTCTTTTTGGGATCCCCCTCCCCCTTAGTTCGCATGTCCAGAGTCTACTGTACGAAACAAAACCAACATCACACCTCTTTTTTTTTTTTTTTTTTTTTTTTTAGAAACTTCATTCATTTAATCATAATAATAAAGAAACTTCATTCATGTAATCATAATAATAACAAATCTTGACATAAGGCTTCCGAAGTTGGTGGGCGAGAGTCCTCTAACCACTACAAATCATATTCTAAATTTCTAGTATGTTGAGCAAGAATATGCGCTACCTTATTACCTCCCCTCCTAATCTTACTAGTTTTAGCCCACTGTAACCCAGCCATCAAATGGCGAATATCATCAACCACATTGCCTAGAAATGAATAATTAGCCACAGTTGAAGAAATAGCTTGCATAACATTGGTATTATCTACCTCTATCATTAGTCTAGTGAAACCAACATCCACAGCGAATTCAAGAGATCTTCTGCACGCGAAAAGTTCAGTTTCCTCACTTGTATCCACCTTCGACCCAATAGCAAACATACTAGCCATGACTTTGCCCTTCTCATTTCGAATTATTGCTCCTATACCAGATTTCTCCATCCCTAAAAATATTACTACATCAAAGTTTAACTTGTAAACCATTGGTGGAGGTGGCTGCCAGACTTCAGTACTTTGTTACTCCATCGGACTCACTGTTAAATGCACTTGAGCGTGCTTAAACTCCTCCAAGAATTCCTCTGCTCTCTTGTTAAGACTAGTCGGGTTCTTCAACTGCCCTCCATACAATACACAATTACGTTGGTTCCATATGAGCCAACATTGAACTCAAAACAGCTCCAATTTTTCAGTGGAAAGCCTAGTCACCAGATTCTCCATCAGTTGCATTACATCTCGGAAACTAGAAACTCCCTTTTGCAATTTCAGTATGCTTCCAGCCCACACATCTGTCACCGCAGCACAGTCCCATAAAACGTGGATTGCTGATTCCTCATCCCTGGTACAAATATGGCATTTGTCTTCATTAATAATTCTTCCCTTTACTAAATTGATCTTTGTAGGTAGAATATCATTGCATGCCCTCCACCCAAAATTTTTAATTTTAGTTGGTATACATAGGTTCCACAAGACTGACCAAATAGTTTTCCCAGCACAGCCTCCTGAAGATTCAGCCCGATTCCCATTGCCTCGCAGTCTTCTTGCTACCATATATGCAGACTTGACAGTAAACTTCCATTTTTAATGTGCAGCTAACTGATTGAATCTGGAACAACCCTTCTGCTAAGAGGAATCTTGGTAATTGCATCAGCATCTTCTTTATGGAACAATGACATGATCGTACCACTTCTCCACACATGCAACTTTGAATCAATTAATTCTGAAACAGCCATCTCATCAGCCAGCTCATTAATTGGATGAAGAACTTTGTTTGTGGGATGATTGGGTATCCATTTATCCCCTAGCACACTTATTGAAGATCCATTGCCCACCCTCCAACAATAACCTGACCTAAGAATAGGAAGTGCAGCCAACAAACTTCTCCACACATAAGAACATCCAAGAGATTCTTTAGCATCAAGAAAAGAGGACCTAGGAAAATACCTTCCTTTGAAACACTTGTATAACAATGAGTCATTGCCTTGAATCATTCTCCAACCTTGTTTAGCCAACATTGCTAAATTAAAATTTCTCAAATTCCAAAATCCCATGCCATCCTCCATCTTTGAAGTTGAAAGTTTGTCCTAATTAGTCCAATGAATTTTCCTTTCATTGCCTACTTGACCCCACCAAAATTTGGCACATAAAGAATCTAGTTCATCACATAATTTCATAAGAAGTTGGAAAACACTCATAGTATATGTCGATATAGATTGAGCAACTGCCTTGATAAGAATTTCTTTCCCAGCTCTAGACAATAGCATTCCTTTCCATCCTTACAGCTTCTTTCATATTCTGTCTTTTAAATAAGAAAAGGTATGGTACTTAGCCCTTCCAATCAAGGTTGGCAACCCTAAGTAAGACTCAAATTTCATCACTTCCTTGACACCCAAAATGTGCAATATCTACTGCTTTTGAACTCTTGCTGTGTTAGTGCTGAAATAAACAGAAGACTTCTCTAAATTTATGCTCTAGCCTGAAGCATTTGCATATGTTTGGAGAATCTCCACAATGGCCTCCCTTCATTCTATATAACCTGACAAAACAATAGAGAATCATTTGCAAACAATAAGTTAGCAACTTTGGGTGCTCCTCTACAAATAGAAACTCCTTTTATCCTCCCTTCCAGTTCTGCTTTTGCCAATAAGGCTGTAAAGCCTTCTGTACATAACAGAAAAAGGTATGGTGACAGTGGGTCTCCTTGGCGTATTCCTTGTGAAGGATATATCATACCATAAGGTTTCCCATTCACCAAAATAGAGAAGGATGGTGTGGTAACACAACTCATCACATTTTCTATCCATTGTGTAGGGAAGCCCATTTTCTCCATAATTCCCTAAAGGAATTGTCATTCCACCCGGTCATAAGCCTTGCTGATATCTAACTTCAATGCCAAGGTACTTTTCGTGCCCTTCTTCCTAGCATGCATTGTATGTAGTGTCTCATAGGCCACCAAAACATTGTCTGTAATTAATCTTCCTAGTACAAAAGCACTTTGTGTGGGCGAGATAATATGTGGAAGCACCTGTTTTAATCTGTTTGCCAACACCTTGGAAATATCTTATAAATCACATTACATAGACTTATTGGCCTAAAATCAGACATTTTTTCTGGAACTTTCACTTTAGGAATAAGAACAGGATTTATGTGATTTATCTCAGGTAACATATTCTCATTATTTAAAAAATCCAACACAGCAAAAACAACATCATCACCCACTATGTGCCAAAATTTTTGATAGAAAAAGGCATTCATACTGTCAGGTCCTAGAGCCTTTCTAACTTCTTCAACAATGAATTCACTAGATAAGACCACCTTCATATCTTTAGTCACCCTTATTTGAACAGCATTCAAGTATTCCTCCATCTGATCCCTAGCTCTTGCATGAAATAGAGTGTGAAAATAATCTGAAGCTACCTCCACCACGTCTTCTATTTCCTCAACCCACTACCCTTGAGCATTTTTAATACCCCTAACGTGATTCTTCCTTCTTCTTTGTGTAGCTTTGGAGTGAAATTTTTTTGTATTTTTATCACCATGCTTCAACCAAGAAACTTTAGACCGTTGGGCCCAATAAATTTCTTGTTTTTGGAGAAGTTCATCCATCTTTTTGCTCAAATCCAAATACTCGGCCTTGCTGGATTCTGATAATTCTTCTTCATTCAATCGGTCCAATTTTTTTTAAGTGTCTTTGATAGCTTCAACATCCGGATCAGTCCATACCGAGCCCCATCTCAATAATTTTGCTCCACACATTTGGATTTTTTGCTTTATGGGCTCAAGGCCGTGTGTAGAAATAGTGTCTCTTACCCATGCTTATTTCACCATGGCCTCACATTTAGCTTGTAACAGCCAAGACTCCTCAAACTTGAAGCTTTTCTCCCTTCTCTACCTTTGATGATTAAAAGATTGTACCTACAACAACAATGGTAAATGATCCGATGCATGTGCTAATAAGTGTGTAATTCTGCTCAATGGGAATTTCCTTCTCCAAGCTTCATTGGCCACACCTTTTTCCAGCCTAATTTTTGTATTTGCTTCCCCCAGTCTCTTGTTATTCCATGTAAATGGATAACCCTTAAAGCCAAGGTCTTGAAGTTGGCAAGACTCCAAAGCTTCCCTAAATGCATCAACCTATGAAGTTTGTGGTGGTCTTCTGCTTTTCTTTTCCGAAGCATGTAAAAAAAGCATTAAAGTCCCCTATAACCATCCAAGGTCCCTCCACAAAGGTCTTCAAATGTTCCAATAACCTCCAAGATCTTTCTTTCTATTGTGCCTCCAGCCATCCATAAAAACAAGTCAAGGACCATCTGCACCCATCCTCCTCATTTACCACTGCTAAAACATGGTTTGCAGTATAATTAATAATCTCCAAATTAATAGTATTCTTCCATAAAAAAGCTAATCCTCCCCCAACATTAGGATGCTTAACAATAATCTTATTTTGGAAAGGCAAATTATTATACAGATTCTCAAATCCATCCTTGTCCAGTCTTGTCTCCATAAGAAAACAGACTGTGGGAGCTTGTTCCCTCACAATCTTGCGAAGGCTTCTACCTGTCCAATGGTTCCCAGACCCTTGACAGCTCCAACTTATCAGCCTCATTGCTTCCTGCAAGGGTGGCTGTCCACCCCCACCGATATATCAGCAACATTATCTCCCTCATTGAGTACCCTTCCTCTCTTGGTCTCATGTTCTTCAGTTTGTCCATTGTTGGTCTCCCTTACATCCCTCTTCCCAAGTGATGGTAATGTAATTGCTCTAGCTAAACCCCCAAGCCCAAAATCCATCCTATTAATATGGGTCCATGTAGGTTTAGGCATTGTAGAAGATGTCCCAAAGTCATCCGTGGGCTTATCAACAACAGTTGTTGAATTTTGAGAAAGCCCACCCATCTCATATTCTCCCATCACTACCTCCACGTTGGACTCATTTAATCTCTCCTCAAAACCCGTATGTGATTCAGCCTTACCTGTTAGTTGGCAATATAATCGAAGTGGGGCACACAACAATTCACACCGTTTTTATATTATTTATTTAATTAAGATAATTTTTAATACAAGATGCTATAATTGTTAGAATTTACAAATGGGGAAGGAGTTGCCGTACTTGCTGCATATTGATATGTGTCAAAAATTAGTGACACATGTAGTGACCAATTTAATGAAAAATTGGTATGTTAAGAGTCCTAACATTAACGTTTCTCACACACAAAGGCTCTCTCTATATCACGCATGACAAAATCAAATCAAAGGACAAATATGTCTTTCTCCAAATCCCCATCAACAAGTCCAATTAGGTATTAGGGTAAGGATTCAACGGTAGGTTGGTATAAGGTACTAGGATTCCTTTACTTGTAACCGATTGTTGTGATAATAGGTAATTAATCAATTAATTCATCACAAGGGGTCAATACATTTTTGGCCTATCAAGTAGTATCAGAGCAAGCACACTCTGATTAGGTTTTAATCTTTGCTGTGTGATCCATTGACCCCTGTTTCTCATGGATAGAGGACAGTCACTTATTATATCTCCTCTGTTTGATGGTACTAACTATGCATACTGGAAAGTGCATGAGAGCTTTCTTGTAGTCTTTAGATAAGAAAGTGTGGCAACCTGTGGAGATAGCTGGTCCAAGCCAAAGGAAGCGCCGACCAATTGGGATGATGCTAAGATCAAGGCAGCAAACTTCAACAGTAGGGCATTGAATGCCTTATTTAGTGTGGTCAAAAATGAGAAGTTCAAGAAGATATCCTCCACTGAAACTGCAAAGGAAGCATGAACCATTCTTCAGACAACCTATAAAGGGACAAAGGCTGTCAAGGACTCGAAGCTTCAGAGGCTCACAACTAACTTCAAAGAGATTAAGATGGAGGAGGATGACTCATTTGATGAGTTCTATGCCAAGCTCAAGGACATAGTAAACTCTGCCTTTAATCTTGGGGAAACCATTCCTGAACCCAAGATTATGAGAAAGGTGCTCAGATCTCTACCCTAGAGATTTCATGCCAAGATCACTGTTATTGAGGAATCAAAGGACATTGACAAAATTCCTTTGACAGAGCTGGTTGACAATCTGCAGACCTCTGAGTTAGGTTTGACAAAGATAGGGAAATCTAGTAAGGGAAAGAGCATGGCATTGAAGGCCAAGAGCAGTGACACGGATGAGTCTTCCGACGATGAAGATTCTAAAATGAAGTCCTAAATCACCAGGCAATTCAAGAAGTTTATGAAGAATGTCAATGCAAAGGGCTTCGACAAGGACCCTAGGCAGTCGAGTTCTTCTTAGTCTAAAAGCCAAGACAAAGGGAAGAAGGATGCTAGGGATGACGGTCAGTACACGACTCCCTCAGGACTTAAGTATTTCTGGTGTCAAGGCTTTGGTCACATGAAACAAGAGTGCCCTACTTATCTCAAGTCCATTGGGAAAAGCAAGGCACTTGCTGTAACTTTAAGCAACACCAAACTTGAGGATGATTCCGAAAATGAAGATGACGAAATCCTAAATGCCTTCACCGCCACTATCAATCCTACTGAGGGGATTATAGAAGATGTGGATGAAGAAGAAGACTTGGTGGAATCAAAGTTTGAGAAGATGGATGAACAAGATGACATCCACACTACCTATGCAAAGTTATACAAGGTCTCGGAAAAGCATGAGAAGTTGTATAGGTTGGCCACCAAGAAGCTCAATGATGTTGAGCTTTAATGAGAAGAACTCTTCACAAAGTTTGATGAAGCCAATCAGACTATAGGAGCACTAAGGTTTGAAAATAATTTCTTGGCTGAAAAGAGCAAGAAGCTTGAAGCGGAGCTGTTTCAAGTCAGAGCTCAATTGGAGAGGACTTCAAGTGCAAAGCTTGATGAGATGCTCAGCCTTCAGAAATCTGCTTCTGATCGAACCAGTTTAGGGTACGATTTCTCTTCTCCTAATATTGCTTCTTCCAATACTACTATTTTTATTTCTCCTAGTAATAATATTGAATCTAAGAATAATGATGTCAAAACTATGTTAGCTAGTGAGAATGTAGACAAAGGTAAATCTATCTTAGGAGCATCCCCTAAGCTTACTAAGAAAGAGAACAAAAATCCTAGGGCTAAGAAGAGCAATGCTCAAAAGCCTAAACAAAAGAAGCAACATCTTTGTCATCATTGTGGAGCAGCTGGACATACTCAACCTAATTGTTACAAGTGGCAAGTCACTCAACAGAGTAACAATATGGTCTCATTAGGAAATCTAAGTTAGTTTCCATCCTCTCTTGCTCCTCTTGGAGATCTCCTCAAAGCCCTCATGTTCCTTTCAAACTTGAACGGTTGCAATGCTTCCCCTTCTCCGCGGGCTCAAGGATTCACTAAAAGGAAAGGTTTTTCCAAGGTATGAAAGGAAAAGCTCCAAGTGATTTAGTCATTTTTCTCTCTCTCTTTCTCTCTCTTTTTGTATGTTTGCATTACTTGTGTGTTTTGCTTTATTATTTTGAGTCAGTCTAGTTCTCATGCATTGCTTTACTTAACATGTTTTGTTTGTTTTCAGTTTTTAGTTTTTTTTTATTTTGTTTTCCTCCATAAAAATAAAAATAAAAAATTGAAAAAAAAGACAAAAACAGTGTGTGTTTGTATACATTGGTACTTATGTACCTTGAATGGCCAATGAAACAATGGTCTCTAAACTTTATATCTCTTGTAGCTTAGATAAGCATTTATATGCACAACTAAGCAAGTGAGCTTTGTGGCTCGAGTTTGTGATGAGTAACATTAAGTTATCTCTTGTAGTTAACACTCATATCACTCTTTTTGATGGGAAGAACTAAAAAATCCTAAAAGAAAGGTATAAATAATCATCTCACCATTGTTGCCCGCCAATCATGGAATGACATTGATATGCTTCGGCATAGCAAAAGTGCAATGTCAGAAGTTTAACATAATTGGATATTTCTTTTCTCTCTTTTATATGCTCATGCATGATATGCTTAAAATACAATATGCAAAGAAAAACTAAAGCAAAAAAAATCAAAATACTTTAAAATATGATGGTAAGCGTGTATTCTAGGAGATGTGGGAGTTATAGGATGTACCTCGAAGGTGATAATCCTCATCAAGCAATTATGATCGTGTGTAAGTTAAAGTGATTTACTCATATCTCAAATTGTCATAACATGTAGACACTTATACAATCTTGTGATGTTTTTCACACACACAACACACAATATTTTTTGCTACTTTTGATACATGTGCAGATACAATGTGATTTGGCCGTCATAAAGTATATATGTGTTAATGTATACCCACTAAATTTCCTTCACTTGTTTTTGAAATATAAAATTGGTTAGATGTGTTTAGTGTGTGTGTGTGTGTGTGTGTGTGTATGTGTGTGTGTTTTGGATCTAAATGCATGACATTTTTCTTGGTTGAGAGATTTTTTGAGAGCTAAAATTGTTATTTGGATCATTGGTTGAGTAGCATGTTTGATTGCATTCATGTCTGGGTTTTTCTCTTCTTTTAAAAACTGTTTTTAAGCAATATCTACAGCTTCTCGATACCTCTCAACAACTAGGCTAACTATCGAGCTCTTCAACTTCTCTTTATTGCAATCTCGATAGCTTCTCAATAGCTTCTCAATCCATCGAGAAAGTTTCTGTCTCCTCGATAGATGCTCGATAGCTTCTTAATCCATCGAGCCTCTTTGCTGTGGAAACCACTAGACAGATCATCGATAACTTCTTCCAACCTTTTTAATTCTTGACACCTCTTGATCCATCGAGAATTATGAGCTTCTATATATAGGGTCCGCGCAATTCCAGCTTCATTTTTCTCAATCTCTCTCGATCCTTTCTGACCTCTCACCTCCCCAAACACCTCTCTCTCACTCAAAACTTCATTCCCAGTTGATTTTCGACCTAGATCTAGTGTTTCTTCATTGGTAAGGGTCCTAAATCCTTCATTCTTCATGCATTTCATGCATTTAACCTAACTTTTTGGGTTTTTGAAAAATTTTGGAGTTTTTCAAAATTGATGAAGTTTTGTGAAATTTTTGGTATGGGTCTTGTTTAAATGGTTTTAAATCATCATACATTGCATCATATTTGCATTATAACAATGTTTCATGCATTTTAAATGTGTATTTACTTTGTTGCAAACTTATATGCTGGTAGGTTTAGATTGGGCTGAGCCCATAACGCTTTTAAGTTTGCATGTCACATGTTCATGCATTTTTCATGCATACGTACCTTCATTTCTTTATATTCTTATATTGATCTGTGTTGGTGCTTTTCTGCGTCTCTTTCTCTCTCTATCTCTCTCCTTCTTTCAGTTAGTTGCTCGACTTTTGCTAAGAGTCTGAGGTTTCTTAATATGGTGATGACTTTTGTTCTACATCCTCTGTCTCACTAAAACTCCATCACAGAGCCCCGTCTTGATTTTTGCTATCCCTCTTTGAGCACATTTCTATTGACTTCCCCTCTCACTTTATTTTATCCCTCATAGATGTCTGTAAGGATACAGTGACTCGTGATAAGCTCATTTTTCCTTCGGCTATCATGCAAATTATTCACCATTTTTCTATCTCCTGTCTCGAGTTAGACAACTTTTCTGTCATATGTGCCATAGACGCAACTACCATTAAATAGAGGAAGGTGCAGCTTCGACCGAGGCGGATCGGGACGGTGCTTCCTCCAGCTTCTTTAGCTCCATCCACATCTGCTCCCTCTTCTTCTGCTAGCGGTGCGACTCTTGATGTGATCATGGTGCAGCTTCAGTGCATGGATGCTTGCCTTGACACTCTCAACGATGAGTTGTGTCAGGTGAACACTCGTGTCGGTCGTATTGCACGACGACAGGCTCACCTTGGTGGCTTTGTTGCTTCTCTTACTCCTCTAGAGACTTTTGAGGATGAGGACGATGATGGTGATGGTGATGCTACTGATGCTGAGGATATAGATGCTAGCTCTTCTAGTGATGATGCGATGACTGCTTTAGTTACTTACTCTTTGTCATTCGTGACAAAAAGGGGAGTAGTTTTAGGATGAGAGTAGTCATGTATTTAGGGGGAGAGTTTGTACTTTAGAGATTTTCGTTAGGGAAAGTGTCTATATTTTGAGAGATGTAGTGAGGACTTATGTATCTTTTTCTTTTCTTTCTATTTTAGATACATTAGTCATGTACCTTTGGTCTTGTGACCACTTTGTGATAGCAAACCTTGTACCTTTTGACGATATATATATGATGAGGTTGTTATTACAGTTCATTCACCTATCTTTTCATGTGTTGTTTCTTTTCTCTCTTTATGCACATGCTTCTTATATATTGTATGCAATCTTTTATTTATGTTTCACACTAAGATGCCTTGATGAGTTTTGTTTAAAGTGTTTCAGAAATATAGGTTGTCAAAGTCTTCCTTGCCATGAACTCTCTTCTTGCAAAGTTTTTCAAGAGTTTGTGTTAGGATAGATTTTATTGTATTCAATAAGTGAGTATGAATTAAGTGATTTATGACTTCTCTCATATGTTCATTTGTTTGTTATGGTGTCACGGATTGCCAAATAGGGAGATTGTTAGGACATATGTGTGATTCATGTTAGGGACATATGTGATTCATGTTAGGAACATATGTTATCATGTATTGGCTAATCCTTTGACAAAATGCACTTTACTTGTATTTGGGTAGACCTAGGATGTGTTTAATATTTCAAGGAATTAGGTTTCAAGTTCAAGTGTTAAAGCCATGCAAGTCTATCCAAAAATCAAGTGATGAAATGCTGGTTTTTAAAACTCGACAGGTAGTATCTATTGAGATTTAAAAAGCTGTCTAAACATGAAGCTCGACAACTGCTCGACAAATAGGGTATCTATCGAGAATTGTGATAATCAGATTTTCAGTTCTGATTTCATGCCAATTTGTGAGTATGTGTTTGGGTTTTTTTTTCTCACAACCCTAAACATTTATAAGGATTATTTTAAGGGCCGTCACAAGAGCACAGTTGCACAAGTGTGAAACAAAGAGTTATTCATGAAAATTGTGATCGGAAACCTAGTTTGCCCTAGTTCATCTTGAAGAAGCTGTTGTGTTTGTACACCGTAGGGTTTGTGACCAAGCAACTTCGTGATCTTCATCGTGTGATGAACTGAAGAACTTTGTAGCCAACATCCTTCTCAAGTTGGTGATCAAGTCGGGTACTGGAATCCGCGCATCTATTGGTTAGTCACGTACTAGGAGCCGTGCATTAAAAGAAGAGATTGTAACTACTGAACAAGTCCAATTGGGTATTGGGGTAAGAGTTCAACTGTAGGTTGGTATAAGGTACTGAGATTCCTTTACTTGTAACCCCTTATTGTGATAATAGTGAATTCTCGTGAGTGGTGACCTTAAAATCACCTAGTGGGGTTTTTGTCTCGGAGGTTTTCTCCATTCGTAAACAAATTACCATGTCAACTTTATTTTCTGCTGCATTTTATTTTAGTTCATGATTTGTTTGTGCTACCATGTACATTGCATGTTAATTTGATTAATTAATAAATTTGGGTAATTAATCAATTAATTCATCATAAGGGGTCAATACATTTTTGGCCTATCACATATTTAGATGTGTGTGATTGATCTTTGATGTGATTGTTATTAGGTTTGGATTGGGTTTTACCCATGATGCTTTTAAATTCTCATGTCACATGTTCATGCATTTTTCATGCATACATTCTTTTCCTTCTTTCTTTTTGATCTTGTGTTGTGTTTCTATTCTTTCTTTCTCTTTCGCTCGAATAGACTGCGTCATGGCACCCAAACAGTGCAAATCTACTCCAACTCCAACCCTCATCAAGGTTCCTGGCCATCTTCTTCTTCTACTCCTGCCATACCCTTTCATATTCAGTTCTGCGATTAGAAGGCCAAGACAGACTTCTTTGAGAACTTCCAGGCCCGTGGCGTTCATCCGGAACGCCAGGTCATTCTGTCGGATTTCTCCGACACTACGCTACCCGATGTCATTCAAACTCAAGGATAGGAATCTCTCTGTGAGAAACCCGTGCGTTGTTTTTTCGTGTTTATACAGGAGTTTTACTCCAACATACATGGCATCGGCACCTCTATGCCTCAGTTTGTTACCACATTCTGAGGTACACGTATCGTAGTTACTCCAGATTTTATATCCGGGGTATTACACATCCCTAAGGTAGCGCGTCCTGATTACCCTGGCTGTGATCATCTAAGGACTATGTCCAGAGACGAGCTTATCTCTCGCTTTTGTGAGACTCCTTCCATATGGGGTAGTAAGCTAAACACTCCATGCTCAAGTTTTGCTAAAGGCCTGAGATTCCTTAACATGGTGATGACATTCACTCTCACACCATTGTCTCACTATAACTCCATCACTAAGCCTCGTGCTCATTTTCTTCTTTCTTTGATGGAGGGTCTTACCATTGACTTTCCCTCTCACTTCATCACATCTATTCTAGATGTGTATCAAGACACTGCTACCCGTGATAAGCTCATCTTCCCTTCGGCTATCACACGTATCCTCACACACTTTCACATTCCCATTCCTCTCTCTCCTCTTTTCGCCATCATAAGTGCCATTAGCACTGTATATGTTCGGCAAAACGAGGCCCAACTTCGACCAAAGTGGCCACGAGTGGAGACGACAGATCTTGCAGCTTCTACTGTTCCACCCTCGTCCTTGGCTCCTTCTACCTCCGCAGCTAGTGGTGTGACTCTCGAGGCCATCATAGCACAACTTCAATGGATGAAGGCTGACTTTGGTGGTCATCTTGACTATCTCACAGATGAGATGTGTCAAATGAACACCCGAGTCCATCACATTGCCCGCAGACAAGCTCGCATGGCTGGCTTTGCTCCTTCACCCTCTCCAAAGCGTCCCGCGGCCTCTCCTTCTGTAGATGATGCAGATGATGAGGATGATGCTAGATCTTTCGATGATGATGAGATGACGACCTCTCAATGACTTGCCCTTTGTCATTCGTGACAAAAAGGAGGAGTAGTTTTAGGTTTTAAGAGTAGTCTTGTATTTAAGGGGAGAGTTAGCATATGACATTTTTGTTAGGGGGAGTGTGTATATCTTTTTGAGGGATGTAGTGAGGACTTTGTGTATTTTCTTCTTTTTATTTACATTAGCCTCTTATACATCATTCTTGTGACCACTTTATTATTATGACATACATTGTACTTTATTCTCATTTATATGATGATGATGTTTGTTTTTCTTCACCTACCTCTACATGTGTTATTTCTTTTCTCCCTTTATACACATGTTTCTTTATGTACAAAATCTTTATTTCTGTTTCACACATGATGCCTTGATGAGTTTTGTTTAAGTATTTCAGAAAGACAGGTTGTGAAAGTCTATCTTGCAATGAACTCTCTTCTTGCAAGGTTTTTTATGAGTTTGTAGTAGGAGATTTATTTTGTAATACAACAAGTGGTTATGAGTTTAGTGATTTAAGACTTCTTTCATGATAATTTGTTTTGTTGTGGTTTTTCATGGATTGCCAAAGACGGAGATTGTTAAGGACACATTTTATGTAATTAGCTAATCTTTTGACAAAATGCACTTTACTTGTAATTTGGTAGATCTAGGATGGGTTTAAGACTTCAAGAAATATGTTGTTCAAGTCAATTGTTAAAGCCATGAAGATCTGACCAAGGAATAAGTGAAGAACCGTTGTTCATTAAAACTCGACAGCAATCTCGATAGAAAGACTTCTATCAAGATTTAAAGTCGAAGCTCGACACAAGTTATTTCTGTCGAGACTTATGAAATCAGAAATTCTAGATCTGATTTTCAGCTCATGCTTGTATATTTGTGTAGGGTTTCTTTCTCACAACCTTAGACATATATAAGGATTATTTTAAAGGCCG
This sequence comes from Castanea sativa, assembly GCF_040712315.1. Classification (NCBI taxonomy): domain Eukaryota; kingdom Viridiplantae; phylum Streptophyta; class Magnoliopsida; order Fagales; family Fagaceae; genus Castanea; species Castanea sativa. The sequence continues at coordinate 23,796,477 of NC_134018.1, forward strand.
TCGCGCATGTAGAAAGAGCCCTAGTTCATTATTCTCTCTAAAGAAGCTACTGCGTCTTTACACCAAGAGTTTTGTGACTAAAGAGCTTCTTGATCTTCATTGTTGATGAACTGAAGAACTTTGCAGCCAACAACCTCTTTAAGTTGCTAGAGTTAGTCACGTACTGGGATCCGTACATCATTGGTTAGTCACGTACTGGGATTCATGCATTGAACGAAAAGATTGCCGTTACAATACAAGTTCAATTGGGTATTGGGGGAAGGGTTCAACTGTACGTTGGTATTTCGGGATACACTAAAGGGTTTGGAAAGATTCTTTATACTTGTAACCGCTTGTGATTGATAATAGTGGATTCTTGGAAGTGACCTTAAAATCACCCGATGGAATTTTGCCTCGGTAGTTTTCCCCATTCGTAAACAAATCACCTACGTCAAATTTATTTTTCGCAGCATATAGATAAATTGGTGATTTGTTTGTGTTGTCACGCTATTGCATGTAATTTGATCTAATTAATTAAATTGGGTAATTAATTAATTTGCAAGGGGTCAATTCATTTTAACCCAACACCCTTGGTTACCTTGCAAGAGGCTCTTCTCTTCTAATTGTTTATCGTAATTCTTTTTCTTAAGCTTCAAAATCTACTAATGACTATCAAAGATGATTTTAAAAATCAAAGACTGATCTATATTTTCATTAAATACAGATCTGTTTTTTTTAACACAAAACTTATCTGTATTTCAGATCTGATTTTTTTTCAAAACTCAAAACTGATCTGTATTTTCAAATCTGATTTTTAACTCAAAACTGATCTGTATTTTCAGATCTGATTTTTTAACTCAAAACTAATCTGTATTTTCATTAAATACAAATCTTCTTTTTTTTAAACTCAAAAACTTATCTGTATTTTCATTAAATACAGATCTAATTTTTTTAGAAAAAGTTTTCTTTGTTACAAAATTGCAAAATTTGACTCCTTAAAAGAAAGGATTAAAATTTAGGTTGAAGTCTTTTTTTTTTTAATATGTGATGCATGCATAATAAATTTACCTCATGAATGTGAATCCTCTTTCAAAAAGTCTTTTTATTTATTTATTTTTTTTGTTTCTAAAAACAGATCTAATTTTTCTTTTACAAACCTAAAATTATTTTTAACTTTGCAAAATAGATCTGGTTCTTTTTAACAAAATCTCTTTTTTTCTTTTCTTTTACAAAACAGATCTTATTTTCTTGATAAAATCACTTTTTTCTAACTTTACACAAAAACATATTTGATTCTTTTTAACAAAATCTCTTTTTTTTTTTTACAAAAACAAATCTAATTTTTTTACAAACCAAGTCTTAGTTTTTTTAAATGTCAAAATAGATCTGATTTTTCTTTAAAAGGAGGACATATTCATAAGGCAAATGTACTTAGATTAATTTTTGTCAAGTGTTTGTCATTAGAGTCTAGAAAACCAGACTCTGTCTGGGTAGAATAGGTGCCTGACACCTTCTCATTTTATAACCTAGCTCTCGAGCTTAGGGTTTTTGGGTAGGCAGATTAGTGTTTTGTCTTTTGATTTTGGTAGATTGTAACTAGGATCAAAACTTTGTATTCTTTTGCATAGATTGTAACTAGGACCCAAAGCCTTGTAAGGTTAATATACCAAAATTGTATTTTTCTTTATTTAATCAATGATAGTCGAAGTATTTTAAGCATGTTATCTATATTTTTTTTTTCTTTTTTTGTATAAAAAATAAGTGGCGACTCCACACCACAACCCCAAAAGAGAGGTGCCTTTACAAGCACCCGAATCTCTTTTTGAGAGGGCCCAAATTTCGCAGCCGCTCACAGAGTCTACTACATATTTTCAAGTATACCAATTCAAAGTGGAGCTTATCCTCTAAAACCTCTATAAATAGAGGACATCCCCTCTCATTTTCAACACCAAGTTTTCAAGAAGCCCAAGCTTTGGAGAAATTTTGTCTCAAGAATCTTTGAAGAACTTGAAGAACGTTCAAAGGACTTGAAGAATCTTTGAAGAACTTGAAGAACAACAAATCTCTAACAAGCTTAAAGCGAGAGATTCATTATGAAGATCATTTGATCCATCTTCCAACCAAATTGAAGAAAATTTCGTGTTTGAGTCAAGAACATAAAGAAGATAGAATCAGAGGAGCACTTTTTGTAAAAGAGTCAAAACAAAAATTGTACTCACTACTTGATTAATACAAAATTATATTTATGGAACACATTTTTCAATTTGTTTGATTTTTCGCAATTGAGAAATTTTGTGTTTACATTCTAAAATGGTCAAAAAAATATCCTAAAACCTCAAAAATGACCAAAATACTCCTGAAACCACATAATGACAAAATATAACCCAAAAAATTTTGGTTATTTTGAAGGTTTTGAGTATATTAGGCCCGTTTAAAAGTTTCGAGGTATTTAGTCATTTAGATGGTTTTGGGATATTTTGGTCATTTTAGAGATTTCAAGTTTTCGTGCTCATTCTAGAGGATTTGATGTTATTTTGGTCATTTTTGCAATTTTGGGGGTATTCTAATCATTTTACAGGTTTTTGGGTATTTTTATCATTTTAGCAATTTCGCAATATGTTGATCATTTTAGAAGTTTCAGGGTCTTTTTGCTCATTCTAGAGGAATTGAGGGCATTTTGGTCATTTTGTGCTTGTGGGGCTATTATTTTAATCATTTTACAAGTTTTGGGTATTTTTGTCTTTTAGAGTTTTCCGGGTATTTTTGGTCATTTTTACTATTTTTGAGGTATTTTTGGTCACTATCCTATCATTATCAACAAAAAAAGAGAGGGTAATCTATAGATTCTACACGTTACTTCTGGTAAACTTTTTATAAAAAAAAATATTAAAAATAGAAATAGTCTGTCAAACATCATTTTTTGTTTTTAGTATTTTGAAAATTGTTTTTAAAAGTAGGAGCCAAACATATATAATGTAAAATTTATTATCTAAAAACTATTTTCGATTTCAATTTTTTTATTTAAAAAAAAAGTAAGAATCTTCCAACCAAACATGCCCTAAAACCCTACATGTGAGAGAGAGAGGGTGAATAGTGAAGACACATCTTGAGTCTGAAGTATTTAACCTAACAAAGGTTCCCTTCCTAGCACCTGTAGTGGCTTGGCTGTAGTTGCTAAGTCTCAAGCTTTCACTTTACTTTTACCAAATTTCATTTAGAGCATTCACATTAAAGATGTTAAAAGTGCTAAAATGCTATTTTATAGCTCAAAACACTAATACATGCTCTACATCAAAGGTGCCAAATCTAAAAAATTTAGCAACTTGCTACAGTAAGTTGCTACAACTAACACCTTACTGTAACAAGTTGCTATATTTTTTTTATTATTTTCTCTTTCTTTCTCACTCTCTTTTCGAGTCTCTTTCTTTCGATCTCCAGAATCTTCTTTTCTCCTCTCTTTGTCTCAAGCTCTCTCTCTCTCTCTCTCTCTCTCTCTCTCTCTCTCTCTCGTTTGTGTTATGTGTTATGGGTGAGGTTGAAGATTGTTAGAGCCATGGTGGCATCCTACGAAGTGTAGATCGGCGGCTATGGTGGTGGTTGTTCGTTGTTTTGGTCAGTGGTTTTGGATTTGGATTTGGGTCGATGGTCTCTAGTCCTTTTTGTTGTTTTTTGGGTAGAGGATTGGGCATTGGACCGAAGGAGGTGATTGTCATTTGGGTAAGTGATTATTCCCATTTAGATCATAGTGGTTGTGATTTTTTCAAATAAGCTTGTGGTGGGTTTATGGGTGGTGGATGATTTTGTTGTTTTGGGTTTTGGCAGATTCTGGTGAGTTTGTGGTAGTTGTTGATTATGGCGTGCTGATGGGTCGAGGCCGTGGGTTGCTAGGTGTTGAGGCCTTGGATCGATCGATCTCTCTCTGGTGGTTGGTTGTCGGTTTGTTGTGGGTGGTGGCTTGGGTGGTGAGGGTGGTGACATTGAATGGGTGGTGATTGGTGGTGGCCATGAGGGGGATGGGTCAATTGGATTTGCCAGGAGAAGAGAAACACACGCAAAGAAAGAGAGAAAGATAGAATAAAAATGAATTATAAATAATAAATAAATAATATTTTAATGAAATGGTAAAAAAAATAAAACCTTTGACGTATAGTATATTATAAAGTGAAGTGTTAAAATTGATAAAGTAGTGTTTTGAGATGTTAAATGCTACATTTTTTGACATTTTTTATGGGAATACTCTTAACTCCTACTCCTACGTCTGCATTCCGCAACAGAGTTATCCTCAGTCTCACCCATCCATCCTTTCGTTCGTTGTCCATTTGAAGGTTCGAGAAATGTACAATGAAAGAAGATGAATGTGACTTGACTATTGCTGAAGTGGTGCTATGTATTTATATTAAGGATCATAGAGATTATAGAAATAGGTTATGGGCCTTCATGAGAGCAATTTGCAATGTTAAATCTGATAGGCCAAAAATGTATTGACCCCTTATGATAAATTAATTGATTAATTAGCCAAGTTAATTAATTAATTTTAATTAACATGCAAAATGCGTGGTAGTACAAACAAATCACCAAATAACTAAATGTAGCAGAAATTAAATTTGACACGGGTGATTTGTTTAAGAATGGGAAAAACCACAAAGGCAAAACCCCACCGGGTGAATTTAAGGTCACCACTCCGAGAATCCACTATTATCAAAACAAGCAGTTACCAATAAAGGAATTCCAGTACCTTATACCAACCTATAGTTGAACCCTTACCCCAATACCTAATTGGACTTGTTTTGTAGTGACAATCTCTCCTTTTAATGCACGGCTCCCAGTACGTGACTAACCAATCGATGCGCGGATCCCAGTAAACGGCTTACTCCTTTGCACGAATTCAAGTACGTGACTAACTCCATAGCAACCCTTTGATTTTTATAGTTAATTTGCAGCAACTTCACATAGAAACACTAATAATATCTTCAATGTTGGTGCAAGAGACTTTGCTTGATTATAGAACCCAAAGGCGTACAAGAAACGCAACACGAACTCTTTCTTCTGTAGGAGGAGGCTAGGGTTTCAAAAAGAAAACCTTATGAAACTTTCTAGGGTTATGTTTTTCTTTTTCCACCTCCTTTAAATAGGAGCTTAATGTGCTCTCCTATTCCATATAGGTTTACACAAACCTTGGGCTTTCCTAGTCCAATAAGGATTACACAAACCCATAAACAAATAGCCTTTTAGAGTAAAAACGTTACTGGCTATAGTTTGAATCCCGTAAGCTCGATAGATCGAGACATGTGTCGAGCTTTAATGAATCTCGACAGATCGAGGTTCGATTGTACTTTTTTTTAACAATTCTTGAGTAATCTTCATGTCTTCAACTTAACCACTTGTAATGATCATCTTGAACCTATTTAGATTTACCCAAATACAAGTAAAGTGCGTTTTGTCAAAGGATATGCCAATTACATAAAAATACTAGCTGTCGAGCTAGTTGTCGAGAGCTGTTGAGTTTTAATGAATCAGCACTTCTTCACTTGTTGAGAGCTATCAAGAGGTGTTGAGAGCTGTTGGGTTTTAATGAATCAGCACTTCTTCACTTGTTTCTTAGACAGACTTACATGACTTTAACACTTAAACTTAAAACCTTGTTTCTTGAGGCATTAAGCACACCCTAGATCTACCCAAATGATGGAAAATTATATGTTTGTATCGCATACAAAATATACACAGCGGAAAATTAACAGATCTACTTCATTCGTAATTAATAACATGTCTTATGTAAATTTCAGAATTCAAGAACAAGAGAGTGTACTTTGGTGTGATGAATTTCAAAACCAAAGTCAGAAGTACTCGGTTTTACTTTTAATCTTCACTCCAACTCCACTTTACGCCCAAGAAGTGTGGTCTCTCAATCAGTTTCCAAGAGAGAATTGTAGAGTGTCTCACTCTCACATACACACAATTTCACAATGATGTCTATCTTTTGCTTACATAAAAATTATGTATATGTCTCTCCTTATAACTGATTATTTAATTGGGCTAACCTTTTGGGCCTTTCTAATTGGGTTTTAGTATGTAGCTTAGAGTGAGACCAAAAGGAACCAATAAGATACTAGCTCCAATGGGCCTTGGGCTTTTCTGTCAACTCTTGACAAGTCCAAAGTTACCATTAACTATATTTAATACCACTATATAAATATAGTTGCACTCTAGGCCTTATTTATAAATTATATCCCAAGACTTTATTATATATGCAACCATTTCATAAAATATTCGTAGTAATACAAAGTCATGAATGTAGACTGCCACTTTGTAAATTACTACATCTTATCATTGAGTACCCGGTTTAATCCTTTAAAGTTATTCATTATATATTTATGAAATCCAATTTCATAAATATATATTTTAGTAACTTCTTACCAAAGTGGTTAGGCCTAACTCTCTGAATAATTGAACCCATTAAACTTATCTCAAGGGAATATTTTATACCTCCATTAAGAGACTATAAATTTCATCTTGAGAATATATGTTCCATCAACACTAAATGTGGCTGCCCATACTGAGATTTTGACCATTACTTTAGATCTCACTCCTGATATATCAAAGTAACTTACACTTCATTATCAAGTCTATTATCCTCTCAGAATTAAAAGTTCATGTAAATAGAAGTCGTGAGATTTATTATTCATTTGACAGTAGTTAGGAAAATAATAAATCTCACAGCGGTCCGGTTCAATATGTCTTAACTCTTAAAACATATCAACACATCAACTAGAAGTCTCTACTTCCATGATCAAGACAAATCATCTTAGTTAATATGTTATAGTCTTCATAGATGAAATGCCTAATTTCATCACCGACTACGAACTATAATTCTGAATTCACAAAGAACTTGTGATTTATATCTTCTGTGACTTTTCACATAAATCACATACTATGCATCTCATGGACTATGGTGACGTTTGGATCCAGCGTTCACGTTTGCGTTTTAGTACTTTACGCGTTTTCAGCTTTTTTTTTTTTTTTTCAGCCGCAGTTGTTGACCAATTCAGCCGTGAACAGTGCATTCGTGCACTGTTCATGGGTCCCCCAAACTCCACTTTTCATCCACTTTTTATTAAAAATGGGTCCCACGTCACTATTCACACATTTAAAAATTATTTTGCTACAGTGTTTTCAGTTTTCAGTTTTCAGTTTCGGCAAAATAAGTTCTATCCAAACGGACCCATATGATAATGTCTCATATTCATGTTACCATTATTTTAAATAATAATAAAACAACTTTATCAATAGGATTTAAGGGCACTAATCCTAACACCAAATACAAGTAAAGTCCATTTTGTCAAAGGATTAGCCAATTACATAAAATGTTGACATATGTTCCTAACATGAATCACATATGTCCTAACAAAATCCTTGCATTTGCTCTCAGCTACTTCAGAGGTAGAGCACGTTTATCATGGTCTTTTATTAATGTGATATTGTTGTTGGGACTTACGATTATCATGCTGTCTTGCAAACCCTTAGCAATGCATCTGATTGTGATCATCCCATGCTTCATAATTTGGTTTACTTGAACTATGTGTCTAGCTATATTCGTCCTACGGGATATGTGATACAACTCTTTGATAAGGTATGTTCCTATATGTCTAACATCACATCTTACACCTTTTCAATTTGAAGGATTTAGGGGGCCAAAGGATAATCTGAAACTCGTTAGACATATCCTAAAGTGGGCAAGAGTCTTAAAGAAAGTATCACTCTCTTCCGATCCTCAAACTTCAGTAGACAAGGTTCGTGTTCTTAAGAAAATACTGAAGTTCCCAAGGCTTTCTAGCACTTGTGAAATTACATTTAACTGAATGCTATTTCATTAATTAGTCCATCTCTCAGTTAGTCCTTCTAGCTGCTTCAACTTCAAGTTGGCAATTCAAAGAAGTAAAACAATAGTTTTTTGTTTGTGTAATCAGATCCTTGATTAATCAAGTACTATTGGAATAATGAATTTGTTGAGCATATTATAGGGAGAGACAGAAAGTGAGAATTATTGTTGCAGCTTTTTATGGATGTCAATTCATATCTATTCTTTTTGTCTTCGCTCTTAGATTTTTTTTTTTTTTTTCCTTAAGAGTTTCTTATTATTGAAGTAGAACGAGACATTCAACTGCATACTCGTCTCCACTATCAACAAACTGTATGCACACATTTGCAAAGGGCCACCGCGTGTGTGACTCTTTTAAAGAATTAGGAGTTGCCCTTTTTTATGTATTTACACATCTAGTCAAATTAGGAATTTAAAGCACAATTCACAATACCATATTTAAAGACTCATTAATTAACTAGTCCTAAAATTCTTTAAAGTATCAAAATTAATTAGGACGTGGAATTTTAAAATAAAGTTCATTGAGATAAATATAGGGCTATCCACAATTAATTTCCTTAGAAAGATGCTATGTTCACAATATTTTCACAACAAATCATTGGTAGTTAGTTGTTATTGGTTCAAATTTGAATTTAACACTAAGATTACTTTTTGGCCTCAACAATAACAACCAGTAACAACCTACCACTTAAGATTTGTTATAAAAATGTTGTGAAAATATTGTGGACATAACATTTCTCATTTCTTTATGCTTTTATGTTCACTAGCTTTGTAAAATAGTTGTCCTTTCCAAGTATTAGCATAAATTATTCTGTACCATGCTACTTTGCTCAGCTCATCACTCAATGATTTTAGTTGATGCAGTCCATGTTGACGCCTCTAGAGAACCTGAGAGAGAACCTGTTCATATTAATGCTTAAAAATTTTATTAAAAAAAATAGCTATCATCATTAAATACAACTAGTGGATGTCCCGCACAATGCGCGTGTTCGTTATTAGTTATTCTATAATACTCATATGTGTTATAATGTTTGAAAAATTAATTTCGATTATGTATTATACATCACTAAAATATAATGAATGAAAAAAATTGTAACACAATATATCCATAAGTAACCATAATTAATTAGACTTTAAAAATATCACTATATGCCCTTTTATGTTTGATAAGATGTACATGTATATTTAGTTCTTACATTTGACTATTTCCAATATAAATTTTTTTATTATTTCCTTTTCTTTTCTTTAGAAGTATTTTTTTTTAAAGAAAACACATAAACTTTTGAAGGCTAAACATCTAAAATTTAAGGTTTATAATTTCTAATTCTTAAAACTAAATATACATGCCAAGAGATTAAAAATAAAACAATAATTGAATAGGGAAATATAAACTTATACTATTTCATATCTTACGTTTAATTTTACTTACATCTGAGTACCTTAATCACTTATAAAGATTAAATACTTTCCAAAAATATAAATAAAAACAAAAAACACATACTTTTTAGAAACCTCATATGTTGTGAAAAGATTGTATCAAGCTTTGATAGTGTTGTTAATGAGTTTACTTACGTCTGAGTACCTTAATCACTTACAAAGATTAAACACTTTCTAAAAATATAAATAAAAACAAAAAGCACATACCTTTTAGAAACCCCTTATGTTATGAAAGCATTGTATCAAGTTTTGATAGTATTGTTTCAAGTTTTGATAGTATTGTTAAGGAGTTTAGAGCATATGCACCTAAAACCAAAGACAATTTCATACTCTTTTTTACACTAATTTCTAACTCTTTGTCTCTCTATCTCTCCAGTCCTATTTTTCTTTTGGCCTTTTGATATTTTGTGAAACTGGAATATATAAAAGAACATGAAAACTAACATTGAATGGAGAAAACCTTTCATTTCTTAAATTAATGATATTAAAAATGAAAGAGTTCAAAAAGTTGGAAAAGGGAGTAGAACCAAATCTTTAGTAATTTTCAACATTTATGGCTTAAACTAATCGTTAATAAGAAGATGGAAGGTGAAAGGCTAAACGAAAAAGTACTCATACAAAGTGACACATGGCAGAACCTTATGCACTTCTGCACGAGGTCTCTGCTTTTATATATATCTATATATATTGATAATTAGATTTCTATGATAACTGTTAATAAGCTATACCTCAACCCGCACTTCTTCCTCCTATAATAATAGAATGAAAAGATGAGGTTACGGGTTCAAGACCCACTTCAATATACCAATCATATGTTAGGGTTTGTGCCTTAAAATCCAATTTATTGGCATGTTATAAATAATTAAATTGTTTAATTATATGAGACTATTTGTAAATGAACAAATTGGACATAATCATAGTCTTTGAGATACATTATATGTGATTTATGTGATTTAGTTACAGAAGATATAAATCACAAATTCTTTGTAAACTCAAAATATAGTTCGTAGTCTGTGATAAAATTGGGTGTTTCATTTGCAAAAACTATAACACATCAACTAAAATGGTTTGTCTTGATCATGGAAGTGGAGACTTCTAGTTGATGTGTTGATATATCTTAAGTGTGTAAGACATATTGAACTGGACCATTATGAAATTAATTATTCAATTAACAATTGTCACCTGAATAATTAATCTCATGACTTCTAATTTCATAAACTCTCAATCATGAGAGGATAGTGAACATGATCATGAAATGTAAGTTACTTTGATATATTAGGAGTGAAATCTAATGGTCAAAACCCCAATATGTTGGATTACCACACGTAGTGTTGAGGGAACAGATATTTTCAAGATGGAATTCATAATCTCTTTCAATAGAGACACGAAATATCCCATTGAGATAAGTTTAATGGGAACTGGTTATCCAGGGCTAGCCACTTTAGTAAAGAGTTACTAAAGTTAATATTTATTGAAATTAGATTTCATAAATATGAATAACTAAAAGATTAAACCAAGTATTCAAGGAATAAAATAGTTGTTTACAAAGTGACAGTTTATTATGACTTTGTTCACTATGAATATTTCATAGAGGGGTCAAATGATATCATATTAGAGTTTTGGGATATAATTTATTAATAAGGCCTAGAGTGCAATTATATTTTCATAGTGATACTTGTTATATAATTAATGGTAACTTTAGACTTGTCAAGAGTTAACAGATAAATCTGAGGTCCATTGGAGCTAGAACCTTATTAGTCCATTTGGTCCCATCTCAAACCACACACTTAAGCCCAATTGGGCTGGCCCAAAAGGCTAATCCAATTAGATAATCAGTTTTTATTTAATAAGAGTTATTAATAAAGTAACTGCCAAAACAGTTAAAACGTATGTATAATTAAAAGAAAGAGAAAATAGTTTTTCTCTACATAATCTTGGAAATACACTTTTCCAAAGGAAAATCAATGTACACAAGAACTGATTGAGAGACCACTCATCTTGGGCACCATGTGAAATTGGGATGAAGATTGAAGGTATTCTCAAGTTTTTGTTTTTGAATTTCATTGCATCAAGGTATGTTTTCTTTTCTTTGTGTAAAAATTCAAGGTTACATGTTATCTCTCATGAATGAAGTAGAACATTGTGTTGCTTTCGCTGTGGGTTTTGTATGAAATGCAAAACTGGTTTTTCTAACATCATAAGTACATAAACTTGCTGGTTAGCCATAGCATTGTTTTGTGGCTTCTGTTTATATGAAGAAAGAGTTTGAATCCTTTCCTTACATAAACCTTCGCTATAGCTACAGTCAATAGTGAGTGCACTTTTGCTTATGTTCAAAACCTCATTTCCCATCTTTATATTGAGAACTATGACGTTTGGAACATGTGAATGAAGATACTTTTCATCTCAAAAAAATTGTATGATGAACCTTCTACTCTGGAAGAGTTGACAATATGGACGGCAAAAAATAAGGGTATAATACTTGTTTTACGTTAATGCAACTCCCATTAACTACCTGTTGAAAACCCAACACTATTTCACAGTTTAAAAGGCTCGGATTTGCCCAGTCAAAAGCCTACGCCAATAGATGCAGTATCAAGGAGATTTTCCTTGGGATTTAGTGTACTTGATAAATTCACCATAAAGCTGCAATGACAGCTGAATGTGGTTGATTGTGAGTTATTGGACTCAATTTGCTTGCATGAGATGGTGAACAATTAATCGGTAACAACAGGGCTGGTTTCAAATTTGTTTGTATATTACCTTTCTACTAACGCTCCGGGCAAGATTCCCCCCAGCATTTAAGAATAGTAGTCAAACATTGTTTCTAAGTTTCTTTTTACTCCCAACTCCTGTAGAATATGTGATGCCTCTTGTAACTATATATATATACACAGCAAACAAAAGTTCTAAGTTATATATGACTCTTTTTTTGAGAAAGAGGTTATAAATGACTTTTGGGATTACAAAAAAACCTTACTATTTTTCATGCGCACCAACTATCAAAATACATTTTTCGGCCTATCAAAAAAGAAAATATACATTTTTCAGCACAGTTTTAAAAACATGAACATTTTCACGAAAAAAGTATTTTTGAAAAACTACTCGCATTTTCAAAGATGTTTTATTTATGCCTCAAGGCATGAAGAAAACCAATTGTGTATTAAGCATTGTAACCAACCTGTTACATAAGGATGAGTCATGTTTGTGGGATCTACCCCTATGTGAAAAGATGATTATAATTATATATGCCAAGTACACCATATACCACCTCCAAGAGTGTCATAGCTAAGGGTTGGGTCAAAATTACGTTCTTATAGTGCCTTCAGACCCATATTTTAGGCTTCCATGCTTTCCCAAGGGTATCATTTAGTTTGTCAGCACCTCTAATTTTCATAGAATCGTTCCAACTGTACTTTAATCAGAAAATAATAACAATATAAGGATTTGACAAAAATATGTAAAATTGTCACTACGAAAAAAATTTATTCCAAAATAAATGTATAGATATTTCATCAAAATACATAGATCAGCAAAAAATGCAAAGATGTCTACATATCTGATCAAATTACATATGGCATAAACAAGATATTTTTATTCAGCAAAAAAAAAAAAAAATCAAGATATTTTTAAGAACCAATGCTACCCCACCCCAGAGCCCATAAAGGCCACATTATGAGAATGAGTTCGCAGCTGGTACATCATCTTATACCAGAAACCTGCCTAGCTTCAATATCCTGAAGCCTAAGAGTTACAGCTCTCTTGTGGGCGTCCAGTCCCTCAACTTCCGCCATTGTTGCCACATATGGGCCAAGATTTCTCAGACCTTCTTCAGTTAAAGATTGTACAGTCATATACTTCAGGAAGGAGTCCAAAGACACCCCACCATACATTCTAGCATACCCATAGGTTGGAAGGACATGGTTCGTCCCGCTTGCATAATCTCCCACACTCTCTGGTGTCCACTGCCCTAAAAATACCGAGCCTGCATAGGTAATAGAGCAAGGATTAATTCTTTGAGACCTAAAAGGAAAAATGTAAGAATAGAGCTGACAATCTCCACTATAACTTGGATCTTCTATAACCTAGTAACTTTTTTCCGAAGGATCTGTTGACAATCCTATGCTATAATTAGAATTTTCAAGAAGAAAATTGTGTTTAACTATTGTGATGAAAATGAAAACACAAGGGCAACAATTTAATTGTGCATATGTTAACTCTTAATGGTTGGGAAATACTTATCACAAGAACCTGAAATGCACTACAAAATAAAATGAGAGCCACAATGGCATCACATCTAAGGGCCATTGCCCAATGTGATGGTAAAGTCTCGGGCCACCAAGCACAAGTGCAATGTTCACATCTTAAAAGACTGGTGAATAAACATGCAGGACAGGACTGCATAAAAGCCACCTCTTAGGACTTCACTTAGGTGGGACCAGCATTGGGTAATAACTGGCATCAAAGGGTCCTGTACATTTGTATAGATGGAAACTAGGATGCACAGATGGGGCAAACGGCCGCCGCACCTTCATCAGACGCGGCCTGACGCAGCGACGCACAAGGGACGCCGCTGCCTGCGTGTCAGTGCCACGTCCATTTTTTTTTTTCATTCCACAATGCACGCCAACGCGGCACTGACTCAGGCCGTATCGGGCGAAATCGCCGAAACTCTGTGTTCTCCGATTCTCAGGCCGAAAAAAAAAAAAAAAAAAAAAACACTGTTTCAACTTAATATAACAAACCCTAAGTCCCTAATTCATTCAGCTCTCTCTCACGCCTCTCTTCTGTGCTCCCTGCCTCTCGCTGCTCTCCGTCTCCCCTGTGAGTGTGAGACACTCAGCCACTCACTCAAACCTCACCGACCCACTCACACAAACTCAAGTCTCAACTCAGCCACTCACTCAACCACTCAAACCTCACCGACCCACTCATCACAGCTCAACTCAAGTCTCAACTTTCAACTCTCAAGCTCAACCCACTCTCAAGAGTCTCAACTCAGGTATCAAACTCAAGCTAATCTGATTTTTTTAGTCTGAATTGTGATGTTGTGAACTCAGAATTGTGATGTTGTGATCTGATTTTTTTAACTGTGAACTATGATGTTGTGATGTTAATAGTTATTATTAATTTATATAGTTATTATGAATCTGTGAACTGTGATGTTAATAGTTAATAGTTATTATTAATTTTTTATATAAGTTGTAATGTTGTGACTTGGGTTTGATTTATTATTAGTTTATATAGTTATTGTGGGTTGTATTTAATTTATGAACATCATGTTCCAGTTATTATCTACTATTACTCTTAAATTTGGTATATGTTTATATAATGTGAAAAAGTATGCTTAGCAATATATTAAAAATATAAATAAAAATATTTTTAATAATTTTTTAATCGCCAAACCCGCACCCGCACCCTACTTTTTCAAAAATTGCCGAGTCCCAGTCCCGCACCCGCACCCGCACCCAAAACGCACCCGTGCTTCATAGGATGGAAAACTAGAGTAATAACAACTATGACATCAAAATTCCAACAGTTCACCTGCATTCTCAATGAAACTCTCCCACTTTTCTGCATCCTTCACATTAATGATCAGATGCTCAGGTGCATATAAGTTTGAAAAAGAGACTGCCTGCAAAGACCAATAATGTTGTCATCACAAACAATCAAATCTACAGTTCAAAAATTATACAAGTAAATAAATTTTGATGAGCAGTGTTTATTACACACAAGTTGTTTTACACAGTTTTACACACCCCAAAAAGCAACTGAATGTGTGTACAACTGTGTAAAACAACTTGTGTGCAACATGTTTAACCCAATTTTGATACACACAAGCCAGTGTGCATATATATCAATAATGATCAGAAAGTGATACTAGTAAAAACTTTCATTTTCACAACATTTCATAAGTATAATTATTGTATATATGACCTAAAGGGATGTAAAAGATCAGAATTCACAAGTAGAAGATCGTAAACTCTCTCTCTCTCTCTCTCTCTTAAATTTTTTTTTATTGAGAATTTTCAGTATACAAGAAATATACTTAAGAACAAAATAATCAAGAAAAAAGTACAACTATCAATGAAAGTAGGCAAAGGAGCTGAAAGGGTGGATAACACAGCCATCCACTCATAAAACATGCAGAAAAAACTAAATTCAGCTCCATAGAAGGTCTCTCCAAAACCTCGAATGCTTGACAATTCCGTTCCTTCCATACCATCCACAACAGACACAAAGGAACTGCACACCAAACAGTGCCATTACCCCATCTAACATAACTCCCTTTCCAACATACCAACACATCAATGATCCTCTAAGGCATAACCCACTGAATGCAGACAATGGAGGAACAAGTGATCAGTTGTCTCCCCAGACATGTAACTCCATTCAACTACACAGACCTTCCGGCTGCGCAGGTTATCAATAGTGGGAATCTTACCCAAGGAAGCTAATCCATGTAAAAAAGGCAACACGAAGAGGAACCTTAACTCTCTATATGCTCTTCGAAGGAAATGACACACTTTTAATTAATTTATTCAACAGATAATCTCAATTGCTGAAAACTTCAAAGATAGACTAACATTATATGCATGATAAAACAGTAAAACCCCAATGACACACATAAAATGGCATGATAGAAGCTTGAAAATCCAGTCATGATAGGACTAACCTCAACCATATCACGAGCAAACACACTGTAACTGTGGCTCAATGCTTTTAAAGCAATGTCTCCCCTTGGAAGGCTTTGGCACTGCTTGCTGATTTCCTCCTCTATACCTTTCAAATCCACACCATCCCCAGAGATTACAAGAACAACCTGACTATCAGGACCATGCTCAGCCTGAAATGGAAAATTAGTTACTCAGGGGATCATATAAGGTACAAGCTCTCAACAAACTAAACCAGGAATCACTCTAATGCATGTGAGTTAAAAGGACTAGCATTTAAATAAAGATGTCAGGCAGTAAACACAATTGAAGAAAAGAGGGTGTCAAACTCAAGAAAAGATAAGGTTTTGAGAAAGATCAATCATTAATTATAGGTGCACATATGACATAACAACAATGGCAGGTCATATAACATAAGTAAATAAAATTAAGAAAAAAATGGTACATATAGATAATCAAATCAACTTAAGTTGTACATAATAACCAAATTAATACAGTTCCCTATTTTATATCATGTTATCAGAGCAATATAATTGAGAAAAATAGAAATTTTAAGTACTTTCTATGAGAATCATAATAATAAAATAAAAAAGGTGGTCCAGAATGGTTTTTGGTTACAAGCTTTACCAAAACTAATGCTGGAATATTATACAGACAAGTGACATAAGTAGGTAGCTCAGAATGGCTGTTGGTTATAAGCTCACTTAAAACTATTTTTTTGAAAAATTATACAGCAAGGTAAGATAAGTCAGCAAAAATGCAATGTCTCAGTTTCCAAAGCAAAACAGCATGTTCCTCCCACAACTTAACATGGTCAGAAGACTCAAAACAGTCAAACTTTATTATCTAGAACTGCTTACCCATGTCTAGCTACCAGGCATAACAATAATGCCATAAGAGTTCTGTAACTCTGGACCATTGTAGTGGGAATGTACTTCTGAAAATCTTTAATGTTAGCATCAAAGATCTTCTTGAAAAGTGCAAGATGATGTAGTACTCATTTTGTTACTACAGCCATTGATCCAAAAGACTACCATCTGGTGCAGGTCGAGGTGCAGGAGCTGTGTATTTTCCTAATAAAGTAAAAAGAGAAGATACTGTGAATCCGATTTTTTTAATATAAAATCAAATATCTGTTATCATGTGTGAAGTTCAAGGCTCTTAAGGGAGATTTGAAGCATTGGAATAAACATGTTTTGGGGATGTGTCTTTTAGGAAAAAATGTTTGTCTGAACTCTTGGATCTTGATTTGAGAGATGGGGTGCAATCTTTGTCTACAGCAGATAAAACAAGAACTGATTGGAAAAGATTTCTTGGAGGTAGAAATCGAAGGCTCTATTTTTAAAAGAAGGGGATAATAATACTAGATTTTTTCATAGGCTTGCCAATTCTCATAGACGAGCTAATACTATGAGGGGTGCGGAGGTTGATGGTAATTTGTATGAGGCAGAGTCAGAGATTCAAGATCAAGCGGTGGGTTTTTTATGAGTCTTTATATCAGGAGTCGGAATCTTGGAGGCCCACTGTTGTTGGCCTAGAGTTTGCAAATTTGGATGAAACCGATCAGCTTTCCCTAGAAAGGGAGTTTGAGAAGGAGGTGATCATTGCGGCTCTTTAGGAAGCTGAGGGTGATAAGGCTCCTGGTCCTACTGGCTTTACCATGGCCTTCTTCCAAAAATGTTGGTGTGTGCTTGAGAGGGATATTTTGGCTATCTTTTTTAGACTTCCATAAAGAATGTATTTTTGACAAATCTCTCAATGCCACCTTTTTGTGTTTGATACCTAAGAAGACTAACACGGTTAATATTAGAGACTTTCGCCCTGTTAGCCTTGTGGGTAGCTTGTGCAAGCTTTTGTCAAGGGTGTTGGCACATAGACTTCGATGTGGATTGGATAAACTGATTTCCAACTCCCAAAACTCCTTTGTTGGGGGAAGACAGATTCTTGATTCTGTTCTTATTACAAACAAATGCCTTGACAATAGATTGAAGAGTGGAATTCCCGGTGTGATTGTTAAATTGGATATTGAGAAAGCTTATGATCATGTGAACTGAAGTGCCTTGTTTTATCATATGGAGAGGATGGGTTTTGGGGAGAAGTGGGGTCGATGGATGAAAGCGTGTATTTCTACAATTCGCTTTTCAGTACCTATCAATGGGTCTCCAGCTAGTTTCTTTGGTAGTTCTCGTGGTCTTCATCAAGGGGATCCCTTATCTCCACTCTTGTTCTTGTTGGTGATGGGGGTGTTGAGTAGTTTGTTGAAGAAGACAAAAGATGGAGGCTTTCTTAGCGGTTTCCAAGCAAGCCCCATTGTGGGAGGAGGAGGTTTCCACATTTCTCATCTTTTGTTTGCTGATAATACCATTCTTTTTTGTGACGCTTCCAGGGAACAATTATTATATATTTGTATGGTTTTGATCTTCTTTGAAGCTTTCACAAGCTTGAAAGTAAATGTTGGTAAGAGTGAGATTGGGCCAGTTGGTGAGGTTGGGAATTTGGATGCTTTGGCTTGCATTTTATGTTGTAAGGTTGGCTATTTTCCCATGACTTACTTGGGTATACCTTTGGAGGCTCATTATAAGGATTCTTCAATTTGGAACCCTATTATAGAAAGGATGGAAAAAAGCTCTCAGGTTGGAAGCGGTTATATCTATCAAAAGGGATAGGCTTACTTTATTGAAGAGTACTTTATCAAGCCTTCCCACTTATTATTTATCTTTGTTTACTATTTCACAACATGTGGCAGACAAATTAGATAGGGTTCAGAGGAATTTCTTATGGGGGAGATCTACTAATGTATTTAATATTCACTTGTTGCTTGGGAAAAGGTTGTGTGGTTGGTGGAGGCAGGTGGTTTGGGAATCCAGAGGATTGGGTTGTTTAACCAAGCTTTACTAGGGAAGTGGTTTTGGCGCTTTGGGAAGGAGGTCACACACTTATGGCATCAAGTCATAGCCTCCAAATATGGGGAAGGTAGTGGTGGCTGGTGTGCTAGAGCTGTTGGAGGAACGCATGGCTGTGGGATGTGGAAGAACATTAGGAAAGGGGCAGAGAGTTTCTTTGGTCGTGTGTTGTATGCGGCGGGAGAGGGTTTTCGTATTCGGTTCTGGCATGATCCTTAGAGTAATCCTACTTCTTTGAAAGAATTATATCCGAAATTGTTTGCTTGTGCTATCGATAAAGAAGCTAGGATTTCTAATATGGTTGACATTGCACCTGATGGAGGGTGATAGAAGCTGGAACTTACTCTTCCACCGTGAGTTTCAGGATAGGGAGACAGCAAGGTTTTGTGCTTTCTTTGCGCATATCTCATCCAAAATACCTATGGGGGTGATGATACCATGGTTTGGCAATTGAATCGTAGTGGTGTCTTTGATGTGCGTTCTTTTTATAAATCATTATTAAAAACTCCGTCGGTTTTTTTCCCTTGCCAATGCATTTGGAGTGTTAAGGTTCCTAGAAGAGTGTCTTTTTCCATATGAACAACTACTAGGGGTGGGATTCTCACAATAGATAACCTTGTTAAGAAGAACTTGACTCTTGTTAATTGGTGTTGCCTATGTCAGTGTGAGGAGGAAACCATAGATCATTTATTACTACATTGCAAGTTTGTCCATATCTTGTGAAGTGAAGTCTTCTCCTTGTTTGGGGTTCAGTGGGTGATGTCAAAGATAGTAGTCTCTCTAACTTCTACATGGTGGAATTGGTTGGGCATTCATTCTTCCAATGTTTGGAATATGGTATTGGCGTGTCTTATTTGGTTAACTTGGAAGGAACGCAATGCCTGAATATTTGAGGACACTGAAAGAACTGTGGACGTGTTGAACTCTTTACTATCTAGGATTTTGTTGAGTGGTCTCATATTTAGGGTTTTACGCATTGTACTTCTTTGTTTGATTTCCTTAATTCTGTTAGTTTTTCCCTTTGATCTATTTGTATCCCTTTTTTTAGCTGTGAGTATTGTAAACTCATTGTACTTTTCTTATCAATAAAGTTTTTATTACCTATCCAAAAAAAAATGGAGATGCCTCTCTATAGTTTCTGAAAATTTTAGATGTAAGTGTTCTTTTCATACATCTTCACGATTAGTCATTGATATAAAGTATGTCTGCTGACTATGATTGCACCCTATGGCTAGAAAACCCAGGTCCACAAATATGTTTCAGACTTCAAAATACTGTCATTCAAAACTTCAGCATTCTATTTATTATAAATGTCGTGGGGAACTTTGGGGGACAATGACTAGCACTGATTAGTTTCTTAGAAAAGGAACAGAGCAAAATCAATCAAATTCCACCATGAACACAACATGAGCATACATGAAGAAAATACAATAAGCAATTTTTCCATGCAATTTGCAAATTTTAGGACTCAGTAAATTTGAAGAACTTAGTTAAGTAATTTTATTATAGACCAGTTTAATGGGTATGTCGCACCCATGTACTCTTCCTCCCCCCCCCCCCCCTACCAGGTCCACAAATATGTTTCAGACTTCAAAATACTGACATTCAAAGCTTCAGCATTCTATTTATTATAATTGTCGTGGGGAACATTGGGGGACAATGACTGATTAGTTTCTTAGAAAAGGAACAGAGCAAAATCAATCAAATTCCACCATGAACACAACATGAGCATACATGAAGAAAATACAATAAGCAATTTTTCCATGCAATTTGCAAATTTTAGGACTCAGTAAATTTGAAGAACTTAGTTAAGTAATTTTATTATAGACCAGTTAATGGGTATGTCGCACCCATGTAATCTTCCTTCCCCCCCCCCCCCCACCCCCACCAACACTCTCTAAGGAGTAGTATCTTGTCCATTGGTTGTATGCAAGCAACATCTCACGACATTTGAACTCCATGGGATGTGGTTCCCACCAACGGTGAGCATTGGTAGGCATGCAATTGATGTATAAGATAATAATCCCACCCCCCCCCCCCCCCCCCCCAAAAAAAAAAAAAAAGAGAAAAAAGGAAGCTCAAGTACAGAACAAGAGAAGATGACAAAGACAATCAAAAAAGTGTAACTAATAAGTTAATGAAGTCTATAAATGAAGAAAATTTGAAGTTTAAAGAGAATCCACCATCCATGCACATAAGGAACAGAGAAACACAAATTCTTACATCATGTTTGGCAATTTAAGGTAGGAAGAGGTGATTCAATAAGAGTTTGATCTTCCACTGCTTGTTTGGATGTCCACAAAAGAAGTATGAAGTAAACTTATCTTTCATGATTGAACTTAGCATCTAAGCAAAATGCAACTTGCCATGATGTAAAACTTCATAAAGCAGAATGAGCTTCATGAAATTGAACCTTACAACTACAATGTTTATTTTATTCAGAAAACAAAACAAAGCACAGCATCAAGCTTGCATTATGAAAGTGCTCCTTTAGGGGGAAAAATAGAGTTTTCAAAGCAAGTAAGCACCTGGGAAAGCAAATCTGAAGCTACATGAACAGGATTGGCATGACTGTCAGCAATGACCAAGACTTCTGAAGGGCCTGCAGGCATGTCAATCGAAATCATGGCTTCACTGTTCTGCAGGGAAAAATTGAAGAGAGAAAGTACTAAGAGAGAGATAAGGACGACAATATTCACTTCTATTTCATTATTATAAAATTTATACAAATTGCATCCATGAGAATGAGCTCTAAATCAACAAAAAGAATGCATACTTGGAGAATCATTTTTGCAGCTGTGACGTATTGATTTCCAGGGCCAAAAATCTTCTCCACCTGCAAATTACAAGGGAGTAAAAAAGGGAAACAAACATTGAAAATAAAATTTCAGACCTTACACCAGGGTCCAATAAAATAAGTCTTGAATAGGCAAATTTGCAAAGTGGTGTTTTGATAGATCTATTAGAAATTAAACCTATGATGTCCGCTTCATGATGATTGCTCATTATCATCAGGCCAAGACACCAATTGTTTTTTTGGTGAAGGCAAGATTTTAACCCCAGATCTCTTATTTGATAACAAAACATTTTATCAATTGAGCCAACTAGAACACACACAAATTTGGAAAGTAGTGACAAATTAATCTTCTACGACTACATCACCATCTCAAGAAAATTGTAATTATTGACAACTTGAATAAAAAAAAAGTCAATATTTGTCAACCAATCATCTTTTCTTGAATCATTCTTTCACTTGCTAGTAGTGGTATTTCATGGTTCTCTTTTTTGACTGACTTGAGTTTCACCACACTAGTGTAAAAGATGCTTGCTAGTTGGCAAGGTCACTTCAACAGAAGATGGTCTAATCTGGTGTTCCGAGTTGAAGAAAACTAAAATGTCATTTGAGGGGGTAGGACATCTATTTCTTGAGCTTAAGGCCACTTTTGTATATACTTCATTTGCTAAGGTAAAGGACTCATATTGGTAAGTTAAACATTACCCAGTGGGTTTTGAACCTACAACTGCACCCTCCATCCATTTGGGAGAAGTTCCATTTGAGTCAAAGCTCATAGGTGTGGTTTCTCTCTCATATTCATATTGTTTCTCTGGATGCACTCCCTTGGCATTGTTTTAATAAATTACTTAATTTTTCAAAATGCAGGCCTCATCATTCTGTGAGCTAATAGGATGCCTTCAGTGCCATTGACATTTCCATAGACAAATTAATACAAACAACTCATCTATCAGAAAAGAGACACGGGTAACAAAAACTTATATTCTTTATAAAATTAGTATAAATTTTATGTAGGTAGGTTAAAAACTTTACATTCACAAACCTCATGCAAAGGACCCCCATACTATGCAAACAGGTCCAGCCACTTACGTTTACACTTAAGTGTGTTAAAGACAAGGAAAAAATTTCTGTGCCTTCAGTTCTATTCAAAATGACCAATAAAAAAGATCAGTTCTATTCAAAATGGGGTGGACCTCAGTGTCATAGGCTATTTAAATGCTAATCTGATTTTTTTTATAAGAAGATTTATAATCAACTCTATTCTGAATACTCTGATTATATAAGCAAACAGCTATACATATTATCTGCATAAGCTAACAGCCACTGAGGAACAAGTTCATAGGAAAATAGCACCTTGGGGCATGTTTCTGTCCCCCACGCCATGGCAGAAATCGCCTGTAAAGAGCAGAACTATTAGACTTTGGAATTTAAACAGTGCAGAAACATAAACCTGCATGATAAAAAAAAATACTTCAACCATACGAAAGTATTTTTAAGATCTTTCAAACCTGAGCACCTCCAGCTTTAAGGATGTGAGTCACACCAGCCTTCTTAGCACAATACAGTACCTCCTGCAGAAAGACATTGATCAGCACTCAGTACATAATCTCCTCAATAGAAATTCAATCAAAAGCTTTTTTAAGGGGGAAAAACCTTGCATATGCTGCCATCCTGACTAGGGGGAGTAGCAAGAACAACAGTTTTACAGCCAGCAATCTGCGCAGGCTGGAGTACAAGATAAAAATATGTCAACTGAATGTGATGAATTAGACAGCCACAAACATAAAATTATAGGATTAGAAACGATAAAAAAAATAAAAAATAAAAAACACACAATTAATCAGATCAACTTACAACTGAAAGCATCAGAGCTGTTGAAGGTAAAACTGCAGTTCCTCCTGGAACATAAAGACCTACAGATGAAATGCTTCTTGCTACCCGTTTGCATTTGACACCCTGAAAATTTCAGAACACATTAGAAAATAGAAAGTAAGGTAACCAAAATAACAAAGAAGCAATATTGACTTACTTTCATGTTCTCAACACTTTTCTCAGCTGATTTTTGAGCAGCATGAAATGCATATATATTGTCATATGCCACATCAAACGCTTCTCTAATAACTGCGTCTAGCTGTGATTACGCAAAGTTATAATGGGTAAACATTCAAAACAGCAAAACCTCCATGAACAAGAAATGCAATTGGTGTAAAGGACTCCAAATTAAATCATAAAGACTAAGATTATTTGTATTAAGAATGTCTATATAATATACCACTGGATCTGGGAGCTTAGAGACTTTTTCAACTATCTGTTCCAGTTCAACTTTGTCAAACTTTGCAGTATAGCTGCAAAAGAAATGTGAACATCATCAAGTCAAACTCATGACAAAAGAAGCTTCATGGTGAAGTGAAGCCTTCTGAAATAATACACAAAACATATAAAATTTATAAAGGGAAGTAAAAGAGCACCAACTCTTTAACTGCTGCATCGCCTCTTTTATGAACATCATCAACAATGGGCTGGACCTGATAGTATAAATAAACAAATCTATCTAAGCACCTTGTATGAACACAAAACTAATTTAAATTGCAGGATTATTAAAGAAAAAGCCAAAAAAGCTTACTGTGCTGAAAATGGAAGAGAAATCTATACGAGGACGAGCCTTCAGGCTTTCAACCTCAGTTTGAGAAAGTTCCGATAACCTGTACGACTTCATTGAACACTTTATACCTTTACAAAGAATTCCTGTCACAACAAACAACCAATGAAAATCAAGAAAAAGAAGAAACTATTAGGAAGACGTATCTTACATTAATTAAAAAGAGAATGAATTTTTTTTTCCTGTTTGAGCCAGGGGTCCATAAAATAGAGTAAGGATTTCAAAGACACGATTTCCTCACAAAAACCAAAATCACACAGAGATACTACTTTAGCAGGCACAAGAACCAAGTTACATGAAACGTTTACCAATCAAAGGATGATTGATCCCGCATGCATCAATATTGATAATCAAACAAAAATGAAACTAATAAAAATTTTCATACTCGTTTGATGGATGTTTAGAACTTCAATTTAT
Source organism: Castanea sativa (assembly GCF_040712315.1). Taxonomy (NCBI): domain Eukaryota; kingdom Viridiplantae; phylum Streptophyta; class Magnoliopsida; order Fagales; family Fagaceae; genus Castanea; species Castanea sativa. The sequence goes on from NC_134018.1 coordinate 23,821,216, forward strand.
ATGCCATCAGCAAAAATAATCACAGAAGAACCCAAAAATGTTATTTTCAGCCTATGTTACTCCCAACTCTTGCTCTTTCACAGTTTTCTTCCACATAGCATACCCATGCTCACACACTCAACAACCATCCACCTTAAGACCCATTTCCCCACTTTCCCAAATTCATTTGTCATTATAAAATAAAATCACCATTACTCAAATTCCCATATGTTTCCAAAGTGAAATCCAAAACAATATTTGGGGCCGGGCACTGTAATAAAAGTCTAAAAGATAAGAGATGCAATAAAAAAATTCCTATACTATACACAAGCAAAATGGTAAAATCTATACCATACTATACTAGGATTCCAAACCAGTTTTCAAGTCAGCAGCACTATAGTAATAGAACCATAAAATCACTAAAAGTTTGACTTTGAAGACGTACCTGAAGGGAAGCGACAAGAGCGGGTTGAAATTGGTTTGGGGGCACCGAATGGGTGAAGAATTAATCGGGTCGGGTAGGGTTTAAGGAAAGTGGGTTTGGTCGGGTTAAAGCAAAGAAGCTGAAGCTGTCTGTCCATTACCAGTTACCACCACCTTCATTTAATCAAAAGTATTATATGTAATATGACACTGACACTGACACTGACTCGCTCAAGTATATTATTAAAATCAAAATTAAAATATTATTATTAGTGAATTCCAGAAGTGTTACTGTTAGATAGGACTTAGAGGGCAGAAGAAGACGAAGAGAAAAATGGACTATTCAGATTTAGCAAATGAGACCCGCCATGTACGGTTCAACGCGAATAATAGGAGCATCTCCAATAGACTACCCAATTTTGGAGAGCAAACCCACAAATAATCAACTCCAACAGCCTCTCCAAAATCCAAAAAGTATCCTTTTTTTTTTTTTCTTTTTTTTCTTTTTTTGAGTTGCTACAGTAGCTCTCTTGACGTGGAGAGCACTGTAGCAACTCCAAAAACAATATAATCTCTTAAAAAAATGCCAAGTTGAATAAAAAAATATATTTTCTCTTCCTTCTTTGTTCACTCACCTCCCTTCTCAATGGAACTCATTTCTCTTTCTCAGATGTATCTAAACAGTAATAAACAATCAAAACACAACACAATCTTGTTCTCATAAAACCAATTTAATTAGAACAACAAAGCTACAATTAGAACAAAAAAAGATCAAGAACAGGAAAAAAATATGACAAAGAAACCGATCTGACCCAATCCCAAATGCATGCACTTTGTCGTGGGGAGGAGGATGAGCAGCAGTGTAGAGCGATGGTGGATGATGAAATCTGTTCTTACTTGGCTGATCGACACTTCTCTCTCTTAGGATTTGGTTGATCCCACTGGACTAGTTGTCAATGGGCGGGTTGGGTCATAAATGAGTTGGATGAGTAATTACCCATTTATCCATTTATGACCCATTTATATATAAATTAATTATCCATTACTAACCCAACCTTCTTAATTAGTAACCCACCCATTTAACCTATTATAAAATTCATATTCCGCAATTCAACAAGAAATTCTCTTACTTGTGAACAATTTTAACACTCATACTATGCAAATCATTTGAGTTTTTTTTTTTTTTGGCAAAACTAATTCACCTTTCCCTCAAAACATAAGAACACTAAAACTAACCTGCAGATTTTCTTTCCTCCCAACTTTTCTTGGCAACCAAACAAAAGATAAGTAAAAAAATAGGAAAATATAGAGTAATTACAGATTGATAAGACATATTCAAGTGGATGAGATCCATGGTTTTGATGTCATGGAGTTCGAATCATAGCACATCGTCTTGGATCCCCCCAATGTTACTTTTGACACCATGAATCCAAATCATAGCCCAAAGATTTTTCCCCCAATTTTCGTTCTATGATCTTCTTCTTTATGCGTGAGTGAGTGAAGTTTTGTGGGTGTTTTACAAGGCAAAATCGAGAAGGGAAAGGTGTTTAGATTTTGTCTAGTTTGATAGCTGAGAAAATGCCTAGAAAATGGAGTAAATTTTTACATTAGATAGAGGAAGAGGCGGTTGGCTGTAGGCTGTAACTGCTGTGATTTTTTCTTTTTCTTTTTTTGCTTTCGCACAGTATATCCTCAAAACTTTCAACCAGAGACTAATCATTGTTTGTTAGGGATTTTGGCTTTTTGTTTTTCAAAGTATTAAACTTTAAATTTTAAATGGGTAATTGGTTACCCAGTGGTTTATCCATCAAAGCCCATTTAATTGAATTATCCATTTGTGTTTTATCCATTTAACCCAAATATTTAATTGGGTTGGGTTAAGACTTATCCAAATTAAGTGGATTTTGGGTGGGTTCAGGGGTTTGGATAAAAATTGCCACCCCCTATGGCACTGGCCTTCGCAAAGGTCCTTAGCTTAAGTGAGGCAAGTCTTCCTCGAGGGTGTGGTGGCGGTGCGGTGGAGCAAGGCAGCAGTTTCTTTCTCTCTCGGCTATTTCTCCTTTCTGTGTATGTGTGTGTGTGTTTGATGAGAATAAAACAAAAGGAAAGGTATGTGAAAAATAGGAAGGGCCGGTTATGTATTCTCAAATAAGGGAAATTATTGTGTACTCCCAGAGTACCATAAATGTATACTCTCTCCTCTCACATGAATGGTGGGTCTCACTAATTAAATTCATGGTGGGACCCACCATTCATATGAGAGAGAAGACTATGCATTTATGGTACTCCGAGAGTACCAAATAATTTTCCCTCAAATAAAATGTGTAGACATTAATGATAAGTTTTGTTTAAGGAAAATTAGTTATAAATTAATGAATAATAATAATAATAACAATAATTCCTTAAATTAAGCTTCGATAGGTTTCTTCAAATGAAATAAGAAAAATATATGATAATTTATGGAATATAAATAATTAAAAGATAAAAATTAGGCAAATGATAATAAGTGTGGTGTGAGCCTATCTAGTGGACTTTTTTTTTTAATGATAATAAGTATGTTAAGTTTTTTTTAAAGGAAATTAATTATAATTTAATGAATAATAAGAAAAAAAATTAATTGATCTACATGTGTGATAAACTTTTTTTAATGATAAGTATGGTAAGTTTTTTTAAAAAGAAATTAATTATAATTTAATGAATAATAAGAAAAAGAAAAAGTATTGGTCTAAACATGCGGTGTGTGGTGGATTTTTTTTAATGATAACTATGGTAAGTTTTTTTTTAAAATAAATTAATTACGTTAATGAATAATAAGAAAAAAAATATATGATTGGTCTAAACATGTTGTGTTAGAAATTTGAAAAATATAGTTAATAAATGGGAATTAATAGAGGAAGAATAAAGAAATATTAAAAAACTAATATAAAAAGATTAAAGAAATAACGAAGAAATAATATTTTAATGAGATAGAGAAATGATAGAGAGTTTCTTGGAAAGTGTATTTGAAAAAGTAGGTAGGTAAAAGGTAGATGTAACTTTTCACTCTCCAAACAGTACAAAAATTTGGAGAAGCTACTAGAGATGCTCTAAATCAAACAAATGAAACCCTAATACTTACATATATAAATGTTATTGAATGTGAAAAGACTGAAATGACCTTTGAATTTGGAGAGGAACAATGGTCACGTGACTGGCAACGGCACGCTGGGGGTGGGGGTAGGAGTGTAATAGGTAGGTCAGGTGGCAAAGTAGAGAGTAGAGACAGAGCGGCGAATGGAACTTGAGACTTGGGGAGGAGACAACACACAAGATTTAAATATAAAATATAAAATGGTATTTCTAAATGGTATATAATATAGAATATATAATAATTTTTAACTAAAAATGGTATTTCTAACCTTTGAAATAGTTTTTTACTCTTTCTTTGTTACACTGTTTTGGAAGAAAAAAAAAAACCTACCAAATAAATCTATATTGATGGAGCCATAAATTTAGCAAATAGGCTCCATAAAAAGTTACCTTATTTATTTTACAAAACACCCAACAGCATCCGTAGTTTTATTTTAGCATCCAATATAATAAAATAATATGGGCAAAACTTAAATATATAGTACCTTAGCTACTATTTCTTAGGTTCCCCTCAAATTTCAGCTATGTTGCTAGTTTAACTGTTCACTTAAACAATGCTCTCATGCTTGTGCATGTGGAAGCAGTGAGGTCTTATCCTCTGCAAGAGTGTAGTGCCTTCCCACGGGTTAGGCAAGACAGTTCACAAAAAATGGATGAAGAGCTAGAATTCCTTTGGCAAAACTATCCTTCACCGAAGAAGAGGACGAGAAGGTGGAGTTGGGAAGCAACAACACTAAGGCAACTAGAGAACTGGGGAAAAATTGTCTAGTTATGAAAGTACTCTCACAGAGAAGCATAGTCCTGGATGCGCTAAGAAAAATCTCAGAATGGTATGGAAGCCGAATAAAGGTATGTAGATATCAGATGTAACAATCCAAAAAAAAGCGCTAGCCACATCTACGCTATACCTCAAAATGACTAGTCACAATTGAGGCTCCTTGTAATTGTTAATAAAACCCAAATCTACCCAATAAATACCCGATGTGGGACTCATCACACACCCACACACCCACACACATCACACAATCAATCAAATTGGGCATCATAATCTCCCCCACTTAAATCCCTAACGTCCTCGTTAGGGCCCACTTTGTGGAGTAGTGTTTTCGAGCCCACACGGGATTACTAGGGTGGCTCTGATACCATATGTAATGACCTAAGGAAAAGTGCTAGCCACATCTGCGCTATATCTCAAAAGGACTAGTCACAATTGAGGCTCTTTGTAGTTGTTAATAAAGCTCAGATCTACCCAGTAAATACCCGATGTGGGACTCATCACACACCCACACACATCACGCAATCAAATTAGGGCATCACAATTCTATTATAGTGACCTAAAAGGGGGTCTTGCATTTCATGGAATCCCACATTGCCTAGGGAAGCACATGGGGATGTGCTTCTAAGAAATGCCCTCCCTTGTTATGTATGAGGCATTTTCCCCAACGTAACTTGGGGAAGAACAAAACCTTGAGGGACTAAGAAAGCTTTCGGGCTGTCCAAAGAGGACAATATCATGCATACGGGGGCGGGGTGTGACATTAGAAATAGAGGATGAGATGTACATGGTGGAGTTTAGGGATGAAAGAGACAAAAGGAAAGTCCTGGATATGCATCCATGGAGTTACGACAAACAACTCATAATCCTCTAGGAATTCGAAGGGGAACAAACACCAAAGGAAATGATTCTCAAATGGTCTCCATTCTAGATCTAATTGCACAACCTGCCACTCAAAAGTAGAACGAGGGAAATAGGGCACTTAATAGGCTCAACGATTGGCGAGGTTCTAGATGTGGATGTTGCTAAGATAGGCGTACAGTGGGGTAGATGCTTAAGAGTTCGGGTCAAGGTGGACACCACGAAGAAGTTAGTTTGTGGAAAAAAGGTAACCATTGAAGGAGGGGAAGGAAGGTGGGTGCAATTTAAATATGAGAAACTACCAAACTTTCGCTATCATTGTGGCCTCCTTAGTCATGATTTAAGAGAGTGCACCAAGGTGAAAATCAGTGGTGGACAACTTGATCCAAAGACACTACAGTATGGAGCGTGGCTAAGGGGGGAGTTACTAAGGAAGTCCACTAGAGAAGTCACTCAAACGAGAAGTAAGGCCCCTTTGGATAGGATATTAGATCTTGATAATGGGAGAAGAGGAAATCAAGAAGCGGTGGTGCGTGTTAGCGAAGACGAGGAAACAACGGCGCCTCGGCCAAAGGAGGGAGGCGTGGCGAATGATGGGGGAACTGAGTCAATGATTCCTTTACAAGGAAGCAACAACAAAGGAAAAATGACAAAAGTGACAGAAGAGGGCATATAGAAAAGTGAAATTAAACACGAAATGGGTAAGGTCAGTCCTACAGTGCTGCCTTCAAATAGCATCTTTCCTATCCTAGGAAATGAACCTCAAAAGGAGGATGAAAGCTAAAGAATCGTGGGAGAAGAAATGCAGTGGGATATAGAGACAAAAAGGCAGCAGGCCCCAAATTTTGTTTTCAATATAGGCCCAAACAAAGAAGTGGCAACGGATGTGAGGAAAAGTGAAATAGGAGAATTAGACCGAGGCCCAATGGCGATGACTTATAGCACTGCGATGGGCTAGACCGCCGAAAGTCTAGGCCCAACAAGTGGGCATTGGAAGTGGAGAGCTCGAGAGAATCGAGCTGAAGAAGTACGGGATCAGTCAAGCCCAACTAAATTAGAAGTCTTAAACACAGGTAAAGCTAAACGTGAGAGCCCGACCCCTCTAAAGGATCTTGATTCTAAAGCTTTGTGGTGAAACACAGCAAATGGAGTTAGCCTCAAAAAGCGCAGGGGAAGGAAAACTCAACTACGAATGGCGATGTGGTAGTGATTGCGATACAGCACCGCCGAGCCCAATGAGTTTATTGGTGTGGAACTGCCAGGGTCTTGGATCACCCCCGGCGGTTAAGATTCTCACCAATGAGGTGAAATCAAAGCAACCGATCCTAGTTTTCCTTGTGGAGACCAAAGCTGGCATCAGTAAAATGAAGGGCTTCCATAATAAAATTATACACAGAGGGGATTGCAGTTCCTAATGATGGAAAAAGCGGTGGTCTAGCAATGATTTGGAGGAAAGGGACAGAGATAAGGCTGAAGAGTTGTTCAAATTCACACATAGATGTGGTGGTGCAAGGTGAGGTGGAGCAAGCACCGTGGAGAGCTACGGGATTTTACGCCACCCAAACACAAGTAAGAGGAAAATTTCTTGGATTTTATTGGATTGTTTGAACAAACAATGTGATATGTCGTGGGTTGTGTTTGGGAGATTTTAACGAAATTATGCATGTAGAGGAAAAATTGGGGTGGCTAGAAAAGGATGCAACTCAGATGTGGGAGTTTAGGGAATGCCTGAGTAACTGTGGGCTTATGGACCTGGGATTTATGGGGCAACGTTATACATGGTGCAACGGCAGAATAGGAGAGCAAAAGACATTGATTAAACTAGATAGAGTGGTGGCAAATGATGAGTGGAGAAGTATGTTTAAGGAATCAACTGTCCATCATATAACCATGTCTACTTCAGATCATTGTATGCTTGCCCTATTTTTGAAAAAGAAACATCCATCAAGACCTGTGAAGAAAAGATTCTTGTTTGACGCTATGTGGACCCGAGATGATAGATGTAGACAAATCATTGAGGAAGCTTGGGACCCTCTTAGAGGAGATCCAGAATTCACGATTCAAGATAGACTCAAGTGCTGTCAAGTCCATCTCCAAGGGTGGAACTGGAAGTTTTTGCATAAGACTACAGAAGAGACAGGGTCACTAAAAAAGGAAATAAATGAAACACTGGTAAAAGAGGAAGTCATGTGGAGTCAGAGGTCTAGAGTAGAATGGATTAGATGTAAAGACCGAAATACAAAGTTTTTCCATGTGACGGCAACACAAAGGCAAAGGAAGAACAGGATTGAAGGCCTATGGGCGTCAGATGGGCAGTGGTATGAGGAAAAAGAAAAAATAGAGGAAATAATCCTGGATTACTTTGCTAATATTTACAGCTTAGAGCACCCGAGTGATCATGTGGTCAATGTGATTGGGCTAGAGAACCAAGTAACCCCAGAGATGAATGATACCTTGCTTAAGCCTTTCAGAGCTGAGGAGATCACACTCAACCAAATGCATTCCACAAAGTCCCCAAGCCCTGACGATATGTCTTCTATCTTTTACTAGAAATATTGGGATATAGTTGGCCCCAACGTAATAAACTGTGCTTTAGAGATATTAAATTCTGGAAGGCTGCCTTGTTCCTTGAATGAAACTTATATCTACTTGATTCCTAAAGTGAAGAGTCCTAAAAAAATTATAGAATCTAGACCGATCAACCTTTGCAACGTTATTTATAAGAAAGTGTCTAAAGTCCTTGCAAATAGACTAAAACAAATCCTACCAAGGGTCATAGGAGATGCTCAAAGTGCTTTTGTTCCAGGGAGACAAATCACAGATAATGTTTTTGTAGCGTTTGAGACGATGCACTGTATAAATATGAAATAGAAAGGAAAAAAATGACTTATGGCAGTCAAGCTTGATATTAGCAAGGTGTACGATCGGGTTGAATGGAGATACTTAGAAGGGGTGGTGAGGAGGATAGGCTTCTAGGAAAAGTGGATTCAGCTGATTATGATGTGTGTGAAAATGGTGTCCTACTCTGTTATAATCAATGGAGAACCAAAAGGAAAGATTATTCCTTCAAGGGGTCTTCGCCAAGGGGATCCTATCTCACCGTACCTGTTCTTGTTGTGTGCGGAAGGATTGGCAGAGATGCTTCAAATAGAAGTTGGCATGGGGCGGATTAATGGAGTAGCAGTTGTTGGAAAAAATATATGTTTGTATCGCATACAAAACATACACAGCGGAAAATAAACGAATCTACTTCATTCGCAGCTTTGAAGAAATGAACGAATCTACTTCAAGAAGAAATGAACTTTTCATTCCCTTATTCTTGGCAGCTTTGAAAATTGGACAATTCCTCTTCCAATGTCCTTTCTCACCACAATGGAAACACTTTCTTTTGATTTTCTTTCTTTTGTTGGCAACTTCTAAGGCAATTTGTTTACCATCTTGCTTGGTGAAGTCCTTCTTCTTCTTCTTCTTCTTACCCTTGTCTTTCAACTTAAGTTCAGAAGTAGAAGCTTCAGCCATGTTAGCATCGACGCTAGAAGTACCAAGGATGCATTCCGCCGCTACCAATTCACTCATCAATTCAGACGAAAAATAAATCTTTTTGTTCATATTATAATTAAATCTAAATTTCTTGAATGATTCCGGTAGTGACTGGAGTATCATATCCACTTGGGATTTTCCATCAATATTGGAACTTAAAACTTCCAGTGTATTCAGATTAGAGATCATTTTAAGATAATGCTCTTTAACTGAAGTGCCCTCAACCATTTTGGTATTATAAAGCCTTGCAGAACTACCTTGCTCACCAAACATCTCCTTCAGACTTAGCATAATGTCTGAAGCTAGTTCTACATTCTGCATTTGATGTTGTAGAACATTTGAAATAGATACTAGGATATAGCACTTGGCCATCTCATTAGATTTCTGTCAACGATCATATCGCTGTTTTTCCTCAAGAGGAGCATCTAATGAAGGAAACTTTTGACATGGTTGAGTAAGCACATATTTGTGCTCTTTAGCAGTAAGAACAATGTTCAAATTTTTTTTCCAGTCAACATAATTAGATCCAGTCGGTTTGTTTTGATTAAAAATAACAACAAGTGGGCTAAATGATGCCATGATTTAAATCTAAAAATAATAAACATGAATATAATAAGTAAACTGGACATTATCAATTTAGCATATAAACATATAGCATGGAATCTTAATAAAACCACAATATAATATATGCAACGACAACCCAATCTCATATTCAATATCCCTCAGCATAGAGTGAATATTAAATACTATGATTGATTGATAATTATTCTCATTATTAGTGCTCTCATGATAACTTTTGTCAAACACTAATAATATAATGTTATACCTTTAGCCTCTAAATAATTATAGTAAGAAATCAGCATAGAGGATATTATAGTATTTAGTCTAGTGTGTACCATTGTCTAGAATCATGTGTAGCCACATTTCATCTTCCTTAACAAGTTTTTCTTGTAGTACCATGATTCAAAACACCCTCCGCATGGAATGCAAAACTCAAGGCTAAGACAATGTGTTTGATCAAACTACGATAAACTAGGATGTTCAATCTTGTAGCACCATGAAATAAATACTCTCCGCATGGAATGCTAAGCTCGAAGCAAAGACAAAGTATATATTTCATACTACTATGAATCGACAATGGAGGCCGTGAGATCCAACCCTTGTATCTCTCTCCCACTAGATATTTTAAATTAAAGGTTTTTATTTAAAAATCATGTGCATCCAATCACACACAGCCTTACACTTAATCCATTTGAAAACACTTAGAAAAATTCAAAATTTACTTCTTTCGATCGATCAAATGTGCCCCTCGATCGGTCGAAAAAATTAAAAACATTTGAACCTGACAATCTGCCTGGCTCGATCGATAATTGATCGCTGCTCGATCAATCGAAAAATAAAATTCGATTGATCGACTAGCAATTGAATCAAGCAGATTGGCCCCTATTTCACTCAATCGATTGAAAGCAATTTTCAACCGATCGAAACTCGTGAACTTTGAATTTCCAGAATTTTTCTAAGTCAGTTTTCAACAATTTTTCATGAACAAACAACCATCATATGAACATAATAGACAGAGATTGACATCAAAACTGAATTCTATTGATGCTATAGCCTTAAAGTTTAAATTAACATACTTAATATCAAACTTAAACAACATCATAACATCAATATCAATTTTCATTAAAACATAATTTCAATCAACCATGTAGAAAATCAATTGCATAACTTTCTAACATCATGAAACTATCATATTGATTCCAAAACTCACAAAACATGTTATACAATTTAAAATTGAAGACCACTCTGATACCAATTGTTGGAAAAATACATGTTTGTATTGCATACAAAACATACACAACGGAAAATAAACGAATCTACTTCATTCGCAATTGATAACATGCACTATGTAAATTTCAGAATTCAAAAACAAAAAAGCGTACCTTGAAGCGGTGAATTTCAAAATAAAGATCAGAAACACTTGGGAACGCTTTTAATCTTTACTCCAATTCCACTAACGTACAAAAGGTGTGGTCTCTCAATCAGTTCAAGGGAGAATAAGAGTGTATCTCTCACTTACATACACACTATTTCACAATAGTATCTCACACACATAATATCTTATATATTTTTACCTTTGTATCTAACTGATTATCTAATTGGGCTGGGCTTTTGGGCCTTTCCAATTAAGCTTTAGTATGTGGCATGGAGTGGGACCAAAAGGGACCTATAAGACACTAGCTCCAATGGGCATTGCGCTTTTTAGTCAACTCTTGATAAGTCCAAAGTTACCATTAACTATATTTAATACCACTATATAAATATAGTTGCACTTTAAGCCTTATTTATAAATTATATCCCAAGATTTTATTATACATGCAACCCCTTCATAAAATATTCGTAGTAATACAAAGTTATGAAAGTAGACTGCCACTTTGAAAATTACTACATCTTAATTCCTTTAGTACCCGGTTTAATCCTTTAAGTTATTCACCATATATTTATGAAATCCAATTTCATAAATATATACTTTAGTAACTCCTTACTAAAGTGGTTAGGCCTAACACTCTGAATAACCAAACTCATTAAACTTATCTCAAGGAAATATTTTATTTCTCCGTTAAGAGACTATAAATTCCATCTTGAGAATATATGTTCCATCAACACTAAATGTGACTGCCCAACATACGGAGGTTTTGATCGTGACCTTAGATCTCACTCTTGATATATCAAAGTAACCTACACTTCATGATCAAGTCCAGTATTCTCTCAGGATTAAGAGTTCATCTAAATATAAGTCGTGAGTTTATTATTCATTTGACAGTCGTTAGGAGAATAATAAATCTCACAGCGGTCTAGTTCAATATGTTTTAACTCTTAAAACATATCAACATACCAACTAGAAATCTCCATTTCTATGATCAAGACAAATCATCGTAGTTGATATGTTATAGTCTTCGCAGATAAAATGCCTAATTTCATCACCGACTACGAACTAAAATTCTGAGTTTACAAAGAACTTGTGATTTATATCTTCTGTGACTTTTCACATAAATCGCATACTATGCATCTCATGGACTATATGATAATGTCTCAATATTCATGTTACCATTATTTTTAGATAATAATAATAAATCAACTTTATTAATCACAACATTAATGTCATATATAATGTCATACATAGTATCATACAATAGGATTTAAGGGCACACATCCTAACAACAATATGCAAAGAAGCCCCCAAAATCTCCCACCTATTCTTCACTGACAATAGCATCATCTTTTGTAGAGCAACTTTGGAAGAAGCCAATCGGGTGAGCCAAGTCTTAGAGGAGTATGAGAAGGAGTCGGGGAAAAAGCTGAATAAAGAGAAAACATTTATCTTTTTCAGTAAAAATACTAGAAGTGAAGTGAAGGAAGGGGTGAAAGAACTATTCAGGGCTCAAATTATAAAACAACATGAAAAATACCTAAGGCTGCCACCATTAGTGGGGATAGGGAAAAAGAAGGCATTCAATTGTATCAAGGACCAAGTGGGAAGAAGGATTGTGGGGTGGAAGGGTAAATTGCTATCGAGGGCGGGAAAAGAAATACTCATTAAAGTTGTTGCTCAAGCCACCCCGACGTATACCATGAATTGCTTTAAGATCCTGGACTCGTTGTGTAAGGATTTAAATGCCATAGTTAGGAATTTCTGGTGGGGGCAGAAGGAAAATGAAAGAAAAATGGCTTGGGTTTCATAGGAAAAGATGTGTCAGAAGAAAAAAGATGGCAGGTTGGGTTTTAGGGATCTCAAGGCTTTTAACTTAGCCCTCTTAGCTAAACAAGAATGGCGGATAATCCAAAACCCGGACTCGCTGCTCCACAATGTGCTAAAAGCAAAATATTTTAAAAGGTCATGTTTTATGAAAGCCTAGCTAGGAAATAATCCCTTATACACGTGGAGAAGCTTGAAGGAATCCAAGAGTACCATTGACAGAGGACTGAGATGGATTAAAGGGAATGGCAGGAGTGTTAATGTGTGGTGGGACAGATGGCTCCCTACTCCTAATTCCTTTAAGGCTGTCAGCCCAAGAAGCCAAGGTTCAATGGTTGAAAGGGTGGAGCACCTTTTGGATAGGGAGAGGGGCTTGTGGGACATCGAAAAGGTGCGAAATACTTTCTCCCCTTTGAAGCTGAAACTATTTTGGGGATACCAATCAACCCGAGTCTACCCAATGATTCCAGAATATGGTTGTGGTCTAATAATGGGAGATTCAATGTCAAGAGCGCGTATGAGGCAGCTTTCAAGGAGTTGAAAGATGAAAAGGAAAAAGGAGAAAGAGGAGAATGCTCCAATCCTTCCAAAATGGCTGATACATGGAAGTCAATTGGGAAGCTGGGGTGTACAGGCAAAATTAAACACTTCCAGTGGAGAGCTTGCAAAAAATATATTGCACACAAACTTTTGCCTGGCTAAACGGAAGGTGACCGAATGGGATGGTTGTGCTTGGTGTGGTGAGAAGGAAACCTCAGGTCATGTGTTATGGGATTGTAAAACAACTGCTAAAACTTGGAAGGAATCGGGACAGAAGCTCCCTAGTTGGAAAAATTCCCATCGAGACTTTTTTGATATTTACTGGAAACTCAGGGAAAAGGCAAAAGATATAGATTGGGCTGCATTTGCAACAATGACGTGGTGTATATGGAACAATCGCAATCTATATAAACATGAGGGGAGATGTAAGCCCGCAAAAGTCCTTGTTAGTGAAGCACTCAGATACACAGAGGAGTACAAATATAGCAATTCCCAAACCATACAAACTCCCAGGCAGCCTCCTCGGGTTGGATCTCAATGGCGTCCTCCTGAAATTGGTTGGTATAAAAATAACGTTGATGCGGTAGTCTTTAAAGAAGATGGTTGTTGTGGGATGGGTGTAGTAATCAGAAATGAGGCAGGCTGTTTGATAGGGGCGATGAGTAAGAAACTCCATTTCCCTCTGGGTCTAATGGAGGCAAAAGCTCAAGCAGCAAAGGAGGGTATTCTATTAGCAAGGGACTTAGGCTTAAGCAAAGTGATTGTGGAAGGAGATGCAAAGACCATCATGGTGGCCTTTACGGAATCAGACCCCGACACCACTCCATGCTTTATCCAGAAGGTAGTGGAGGGAGCTAAGTTCAGGCTGTAGAATTTTAAGTCTTGGAAAGCTCAACACGTTCACAGGAATTGTAACACAACAGTACATGTGCTTGCTAGAAATGCGTGTAAGGTACTGGACTACATTGTATGGGTGGAGGACACTCCCCCAATCATCTTGGACCATATTCATATGGATGTATTTTCTTTGGATTTATCCCCCAATTAATGAAAGTTCTATAATCTTGACTATAAAAAAAATTTTAAAAAAAAAACTGTTCAGTTAAACGGCATCAAAATACATCTTTTTTTTTTCCTTTTTTTTTAATCTCCATAAAAGAACTCATGGCCACAGTTTCAAATCTCTCCAAGTGCAAGACTAGATATGTTCCTTTTGCTAAGAATAAGTAGAGATATTAAATGAGCAAATCTTATATCTGTTAGAGCATTCTCATCAATGATCTAAAAAATTTTAGCATTTAACATCTCAAAAAACCACTTTATTTATTTTAACACCTCATTTTACAATACATCAAATATCAAAGATTCCATATTTTTTACCACTTCATTTAATTATTTCTTTATCCTTCAATATATATATTTCTTTCTCTCTCTTCCTCTCTGTCACTCTCAACCAAGCAAACTCACACTTACCTTCTCCACCCAGCAAACCCATACCCACCCCATCCACTACCACTAGAAAGAAACTCCAGCCACCCATACCCACTTGTCAATCCAAATAAACTCACACTCTTCCATTTCAACCCAGCAAACCCATATCCATCTCAACCACCACAACTGGAAAAAACAAACACACACACACTAGCAGAAGCAAAAAACCCACAAAGAGACCCAATAGATTCACCACAAAACCCTAAAAAACAAAAGCATCCACAAAACCCAAAATCGGTGACCCATGGAGACCCATAGAGATTCAAATTAGTGATCCATGGAGACCCACAGAGATTCACCACGAAAACCAAAAAAAAAAAACAACATCCACCATCGGAGATTTGAAGACAACACCACAAAACCCAAAATCAGACCAAATCTCTGCCACCACCGGAGATTCCAGAGAAGAAATCAAACTGAATCTCAGCCACAATCCACCAAATCAGACCAAAAACATCCATAAAAAAGGAGCAAAACTCAGCCATGATCCATGATCCACCACCACCATGATCCATCAGTGAGAAGAAGGAAAGAGAACCGGTGAGAAGAGAGGGAAAAAAAGAGAGAAAAACGGCATTGGTACAGAGAAGAAAGGGAGAGAAAAAGAAAATTATTTTTTTAAGGAAAGGAAGAGAGAGAGTAAATATAATATTAGTTTTTTTGAACACCTTGCTACAGTTTGCTGCTAGAGATGGCAGCTCACTATAGTAAGGTGTCAAAAATTATAGCATATAGCATTTGTGTGTTGGATGCTATTAATAGCATTTTTAGCAGTATAGCATTCTTGATGCGAATGATCCTATGCATCATTATCCAAAACCAACAAAAAGCACTAGCAAAGAGGCAAAGAAAAAAAAAAACTCTTATCTTCTCTCTCATGGCTTCCCAGTATGTCCCAATCTCCAAAATCATCCAAAGCCAACAAAAGCACCAAAAAAGAAAGGCGAAAAAAAGCTTTTATCTTCTCTTTCATGGCTTCCTAGGATGTCCAAATCTCCAAAATCACGAAGCCAACAAAAAGCACCAGCAAAAAAAAAAAAAAAAAAAAAATCTTATATTCACTCTTATGGCTTCCTAGGATGTCCAAATCTCCAAAGATTTGCAAAATCTCTTCGAAGTTCAAACCCACATCCAATCTATTTGTAGGATTCCACTTTATCCTTCCTAAATCCCAACTCCTACTTCTTCATCTACACCCTCTCCTTCTTATCCTTACCTTCTAAACTTTTACCCCAAACTCACTACCCTTCTTACGATTTTGTTGGCTTCAGTTTGGTTTAGATTGATGTTGGGAGAAGGAGAGATATGATGCCATGGGGTTTTTTGCTCTTTTGCAGGACTGGGGTAATAATAAAAAAGAAATAAAGTTTTTTAACATTGTTTGTTTAAGGTTAAGCTAGCCAGATGGCAAAAATTTGAGCAGGGAACCTAAGGAATAGTAGGTTGTATCTAAGTTTTGTCCATATAATATAAACACTGCAATAAAGTAATATATCATTCAACCGTCAAAACACAACCTCAGTCCACAACCATCATCAAAGCCATGGAAACCACCACACAGCCACAACCCCACCACTATGACCAAAACCCATCAAGAACCAGCGAAGAAGAAGAACAAAAAAAAACTAGTAGAAAAAAAAAAGAGCAGAAATATGTGCAGAAAAAACCAACAGATCGGAATAAAACCAACAAAACCCATAGATCGAGAACGACCAACAAAAACTTGGCTCGAAATGCAGAGAGAGGCCGAAACCCACGCCTGAAACACAAACGCAACCCAAAACCCACACTCGAAACACAAACACAGCCCGAAATCCACGCCAAAACACAAACACAAATGCCAAAACCCATATTAAAATACAAATGCCGAAAATGGGTCGGCAATGGAGACTTGGGGGTTAGGTCGGTGGCGAGTTGAGGGAGAAAGATGGTCGGAGCTGGGCAAGGGAGATGGAGGAAGAGAGAACCAAAGAGCTTGGGAAACAAAGAGAGAGTATGTAACAGGAGAGAAAAAAAAAAGAAAAAAAAAAGGAAAGAAACATTATTTTAATTGAAGGTTTAATCAAATATATATTTTTTGCTTTAACTTCTTGCTACAGTGCACAGCTAACAACTATAGATGGTTGTGCACTGTAGTTGAAGAGCTAAAATTTTTAAGTTTGGCTCCACCATTACAGTTTACTTTTTAGCACCACCAATAATAATGCTCTGAGCATCCACATTGGTGGAGACAAATTTTTAGTTTTTTGGTCCCACAAAAAGCCACTTTATTTATTTTAACTTACCATTTCACAACACTCCCAACATCAATGATTCTATTTTGTTAGCTACTTCATTTAAATATTTTTTTATTCTTCCCTTCTCTTTCTTCCTCTCCCTATTTGTGAACAAACAACACACCCACACCGTCGCCAGTCACATCTACCACCACTACAACTATTGCCACCACAAATCACAAGCCACAACCATCACAAATCAAGGCAAACCCAAAATTCAACATGACAAAAATCCAAAAATTAAACACCCAAAAATCCACCACCACAACTCTAATTAAAAATAAAAATAAAATTAAAATAGAAACAACAACAACAACCACCACCACCACCACAAACCCACCTCAACAACCCACCCACAACCCACTGTAACAATCCACCCATAATAGCAACAACCTGATTTCACCCACAACATATACAACCTAGCCACCAATCCTAGCAACAACCTAGCCACCACTAAAACCATTGATCCAAACTAGCCAACCACACAAACCTAGACAAACCCGACCCACACCGGCGAGGTGGAGGGGAAGGCGAGATTGATGAGGTTAAGGGGAGATCGGCGAGGTAGAGAAAGATAGGTCGACGTCAGGGGTGGGTCAGCTAAGTAACAAGTGAGTTTGAGCTGGTGATTAGGCTAACGGTGGAGAAAGAAAGAGAAAATGAGGAAGAGAGGCGAACTGAGTGTGAAGAGAGAGAGCAACGGGAAGAATGAGAAGGAAGAGAAAAAAAAATAAGAAAAGAAAATAAATTATTTAAATGGTACTACAAGTGTGAACACACACACACACACACACACACACACACACACACACACACATATAGATATAGATATAGATAATGATATATTCAACATTTGAGCTACAATGCACAGCCACTATAGCTAAGAAACCAAACTTTTTGGCTTTAGCTCCACCAATGCAGCCCCATTTTTGTAGTTGGTGGTGCTAAAAATAGCAATATGGCTTTTTAGCACCACCAATAATAATGCTCTACTAATTTTATTTATTGAGCTTGGCATTTTTAAATAATTAGAAGTTGTCTTTAGATGTATAGAAGATGCAAGGTGCTTGACAAATAATTGTGATTTTTGCTTTTTAAAAGTGGTGACTCAAATGAAAGTATCATTACTCTAATCACAACAAATTAAATATCAATATTCGTGACAAAAATTGTAACAAATTTTAACATCATTTACAACTTTAAACTTTAGTGGACTAAAAGCTTTCACATCCATTCATTTCAAACCCAATGCAAATAGCAAATATTGTTCACAAAATACTGCAAAATTAGCTTCTTCTTCTTCTTTTTTATAAAGGTGTTAACCAATTGAACTGTAAGGATATTAGTTATAAAATTAGCCTTACATTCAATTATATATTACTATTCAAATTTGTACAAAATGTTAGAGTATCATCTTTATATAAGCATTATAACCTATTAATTCTAAAAAATTTATATAAAAAAGCATTGTAACTTGTGCAGCCAATCTTTTCCCTTTCTCTCTTTCTCTCAAGTCTCATATACTCTCTCAACATCACCGTTTTGAAAAATTGGACTCTCCGATTCAATCAAGAATTGAACTTGAAACCGATCCAGTAAAAACCAAAAAAATCGACAAAACTCGATCAAAATCAATGAAAAATTGGTCAATAATCAAGAACAACCGAGAACTAGTCCTTTTTCCGTTCTTTAACCATTCCAGTTTTTTAAAATATGCTCAACATTACTTGTTCATATTTGGTACAACTCTGTAATAGCAAACAGAGAAAAACAAGCATTGAAAATCAGAATAGGGATTTTTCACACATGAAAAATGAAAAGTGCACATATTATCATCATTTGTGAGCCTAATTTTTTTTACCCTTTTTCTTACACAAGCCATTCACCTTTTTCCCTCACAAAAAAATGATTTTATAAAATTTTCTTATGCCTAATTTTAGCCTAATTTCTCAAATCAAAACCAATAGAGTTGTAATCTCTATCCTAGTATACCTCATTTTATAGTGTTGTTAATAAAGTCTTTTAGCATATTCTTTATCTATCTTGATGCAATCCAAACGATGGATTTTTACTCGTGATGGCAGATGTTTTCATAATGAGAAGTGTTAAATCCACAACATTTTCATAATACTTTTACAACAAATCATAGGTGATAAGTTATTATTGGTTCTAATTTGATCCTATCACTGTAATTACATTTTTACTCACCAATAATAACTTGTAACAACTCGTCACTTAGGATTTGTTGTGAAACTATTGTGGATATAGAACTTCTCTTTCACAAGTAAGCCCTTAATGATAGGGAAAGCATACACATAGCAAAAGAATTGTGTTTTTTTTTTTTAATTTTTAATTTTAAGTATGTCTTTAAAAAAATGATTATTATTATCTCAACTGATATGCATTACAAAAGGAATTTTCTTGAATTAAAGGACACATCATCAATAATAATTCCATTTAAATGAACCAAGAAGAAAAACCATAGGATATAAGCATTAACATAAATAAATGTAATAAAAAAGATTTAACAAGAAACAAAAGGAATAAAAAGAAAAGAAAAAAACAGGGTAGGACGGGACAAAGAAAATAAAATAAAATGGGCCTCAACCATGGTTTTAAAAACCAGTACTATCAAAGAACCGAAAAAAAAAAAGGCTGGTTACCAGTTTTATGGTCCAACTGAGATCAAACTAATGGTCATAAATAACATCACAAGAGAGTGTGTTGTGTTTAGTATAACTTGTCTCACGTTTTCTTAAAAGTTATCTTGACTTTTGAGTGGAGTTATGATGTGTTTTTGTGTTAGAATCTCTTTCCCTCTCCCTACTTGTGTGTGTATTTATTTCTCCAAAAAAAAAAAAAAAACTGATAGCATCATAAATAATTTAATTAATAATTTTTAAATTATAAAAATAAAAGTGATGCATATATTTAATTTTAATAATATTAATAACTAGTCGCTAACCCATGTGATGCACATGATAATTAACAAATATTAAATAATGTCAGGCATTTATTACTTCTAGCTTTTTTTGTATTTTCTCCATCTATATTTTACATAGAAGTCTCAACCATGCTGCCACAATCCATAAATAAAAAAATAAATAACATTATTAATCACGTAAAATTTCAGTTAAGTTCATATATTTCCTTGCAGAAAAATGCATAGCATATCTAACTTCATAGGATCTATACATTGCTATATATTCTAAACCTTACCTCTATATATTTTTCTAAACTTATCCACTAAAAACCACACTCCAAATAACGCTAATTCTTTCCATACACTTACAAACTACGGAAACAATTTAGAAGTATGAAACAACAAATAATAAATCAACTATTTATACCTAGGTTTTCTATTTCCTACTTAGAAAACAAAGTACCCAATACCCAAAATAATACACTACGAAATACTCTAAAAAAAAAAGTTCAAAAACTCTCCAGTCTCCTCCCCTCCATCGACTTCTCTCATGTTGCTATTCATTAAGTCATGCTTTCCATAGGCCCAAAACCTTGTTAAACTCCTCAACCTCTAATTAACCCATGCTTGATAAACCAATTAAAATATCAACTTGATAATAAAAATAATCAATGCTGACATTGAAGACCCTCTCAAATTTGAATAAGAGGTTAAGTATTACCTATGATGCTAAATACTTTGCACCACAAATTTCACGGGAGCTAAACAAAGACTAAAACTAAAGAAAAGCACAAAAAAAAAAGATAAGATATTAAGAAAATTACATGTATGCGTATATTTCAATGCACGTAGTATCTGATAAAGAAAAAACTGATGATATTCATGGGTCAAGTCATCATTAGCTTTAATCACTTGGTGAAGATCAGACGCCATTAGCTCAAAGACAACGTAAATGCATGTCTTTGAACTCCCTCTTTGATGGTGGCAACATGATGCGCTTAATTTCAAAAATATCAGGATGCTATAAAAGCCTGAGCAACTTGACTTCACGCAGGATCCGTATAGACTCATATATTATTATAGAATTCTCAAAAAGAGAGAAATAGATAACTGCATGTTTTAAATGTAAAAGAAGGATTTAATATATATATATATATATATATATATATATATATATATATATAATGATTTTATGTTATAGATTTGTTGAAATTTTTGTTATAGAATTTTAGTTGAAGTGGAATTTTCAAGCTCTTGAAACATATATCTAATAGAGTTTTACTTAAACTAAACTATTGCAGCACTGATAAGATAATTAAATGTTGAAGAGAAATAATAAATATATAAGATATAAAACTTAAAATAAAAAGAAAAAGAAAATAGTGGTGACGTGAATAACTATGGGAACTTTAGAGGCTTTGGTTATATATATAATTTTACACACAACTTATATAATAAATATCATTTAAATATTAAAAGTAATTCACATATGTTCACAAACATTGTTAAAAATGTAAAAGAGTACATGACTTTCTAAGCTCCACCAAATAAGGAAAAGAGTTTTAAACCTAATATTAAGATTATTTTTTTACCCCAACAATAAAAACCAATAACAATCTGCTACTTATGATTAGTTATAAAAATATTATAGACATATCATTTCTCTTAAAAAAAAAAAAAAACCCACCCCACTTCGGTTACTTCTCCGAGCCGTTACTAACAATTTAACACTCACCCACTTCTATACTACTATTTAAGGGAATTCTTCTGTTTGGATTCCTCATTTTTTTAGTTCAAAAATACATTTATATCCCTATGTGTAGGTAGAGATAAAACTAAAGAACAATCCAGTAAAAACGCAACTTTAACTCCCACTAAAACATGGCCTAAAAAATAAGATCACTCTCCTGTTAGCAAATTTCTTTATCAACTTATAAATTATGTTCTCAAAATAAAAATTATATATGTAAAATAAAAGCACAGAGTTTTTTTTCCCCTATTAAAAATAGGGTTACTCTTCTGTTGATTTTCAAATTGCGTTATCTACATATAAATTAGATTCTCAAAATAAAAATAATATAATTAAAACTTTTTTTTTTTTTGCTACAAAATAAATGTGTAATATTTGTTCATTTTTTAAACTAACTTCATGATACTCTTGGTTGTATTAGTAATTCTAAATATCTAATATTAATGAAAAAAAGTATAAATCTCAAATTGTAATGAATGAAAAATTATGATCCTATAAAATTAAAAAAAAAAAAAAAAAAAAAAAAACTCATCTCCCAAGTCCCAGCCATTCCAGTTTCCACTTTCCCGTAACAAATCCATCAGAACCCAATTTAGCAATTTCCCATAACCATTCGTCTCTATCTCTCTCTCACCTTCTCTGTCAAGCCCGTCCATCTCTTTGCATCTGCAACATATCAATAGTTCAAACCAAAATACCTTCCTCCACCCTTCTCATGTTGCTTCTCTTACCTCTCCAAATTTTATTTTACCCACACATCTAAAAGTTTCATTCACCACATCCCATTAGCAACATTTTTTTTATACTACATTAACAACAGATTTAAGATTTCTCAAAATAAGGAAGAGAAATCCTTCACTCTGGTCATCCGCTACGACAAAGTAACTGTTGCGTCAATGAGAGAAGGCCGAATGGGGAAGAAAGCAACTGAAACAACGTCATTTTTAACTTTTCTCAACAAAACCGATTCAACCGTACCGGTTTCCTGATTTCATGGTCAAACCGGCGGTTTTCGGTTAAACTCACTTTTTTTTTTTTAATGATTTCCGGTTATTATAAAGAATCGGATCAAATTAGTATCCGGTTCTTAATTGAACCAGCCAATCCGGTTTCTAAAACCATAACCTCAACTCAACACTTGAATTAGAGAGTGCAAGGGAAGGGCAGAACCCAAAACCTTATACCCTATCTGCTGCTATATCTTCGGTTTCTTTCTTCTTCTACAAGAAACATCCAACTCTTCCGCACATAAAATCTGCCTCTCACCCACAGTACTGTGCTTGAAATGCCTGAACTCATCATTGGTTACCAAAAAAAAAAGCACAATGGTACTGCCTCTTTTCAAGCTTGGAACACTAGCCCTAAGAACTATTTCCAAACCCATTGCTAATAGGCTCAAAAAAGAGGCTGGCTTGCACCCCACGTTCCGCCAGTTCATCATCAATATTGCCCAGGTTTTTTATTTCACCCTTTTCTTTTGTTTTTAAAATTTTTCTTTCATACATAATCCCAATTGGCTTGCACCCTTTTGTTTGTTTGTTTTTTTTTTTAGTGATTGACTTTGCATGGATTGTAGAAAGGCATGACTAAGATATATCTGAAAGCTTCTTTTTTTTTTAAATGACCAAACCAACAAAATCATAAGGGTGAGTTATAATTCTTCAAACAGTGATGTTAATATCTTGATTAAGGATCTCACGCGATAAAAGTGAGAGTTTTGTACGTGGTTTTTTTTTTTTTTTTATAAATACAAGTATACAACCTAATTGTGCTACAGTAACTATGTCACAGACAATAATTACTTCATCTCCTTGATTTGATCTTTAGTAAAAACATATATAGAATGGTCTCAATGTCTATCTCAGACCACTTGGACCTGTCTGACTTAGAAAAAAGAGAGGCAATGGCCAATTTGATAGAATTCGAATTATCTGCATGATCTCACAAATGTTTCTTGCAGTATTAGACTAAGGTTGGTGTGACATCTCCAGGGTTTCAAGAAGAATATTGAATTTCAGTTTTTATGAGTAATGGAGTTAAGCTTACTGCCCAACTCATTAGACTTTTATTACTACTCAAACAACCTCATGCGGATTAATTTGTGGCTTTGTTCATCCTGTTTCTCCTACATAGTTCCTGTAATTCTTTCTGCACACATACATAAACTGAGGATTTTGTATGTATGTGTTCTCTATGTTTGAATATCCATTGAAATGGATTGTTTTCAATTTGTTGGCATACCACATCTGAAGCCATAATGCGTGGTCCATAAATTCCTGGAGGTGTTAATAATTCAAACAATAAAATTCGTGACAACCTTAACATGACAATTGGGCCTTAACTGAATAAACCGATGCCAAAAATTAATAGAATCCTTGTTACTTACTGGCATGTCTGTGCCTTTAATAAAGTGTGGTCTAGGATTCAATCCATAGAGAGAGAAGGCTGCCCCTACTATATAGTCTATACATGTTGACTAATTTTTTTTTAAAATCTCAATAAAATACAAAATGGACCTTCTTCAAAATGCAATAGAGACAATTTGCCATGTCATTTCCAAAAGCATTTTTTTTGGAGTTCACAATTACACCTTCCAATCTCATGGTTATACTATTTGGAATCAGGCAAACCATCGCTTCACAACAACAGTGCAAAGACGCTTATATGGACATGCAACTAATGCATTGATCCGCCCTCTGGATGAAGGAAGAGCTGTTCAACTTGCTTTTGAACTTTTGGGGGAACTTTTTGTGTTCACGGTAATTACTATACCCTCTGTCATACTCTATCCTCGTTATCTGCTTCAAAAAAGAATTAATGTTATGCGAAGACAAAATATGCAGGCTTTCACCATCACTCACACCATTCTTCTCCCCCCCCCCCCCCCTAAAAAAAGGTTGTATGTACCAGCGGGAAAATTAGGTTCTTATAAGTTGATTAAGTTCCCCTGCTTGTCTACTTAGGTTGCAGGTATTTTATTGATATATGAGGTGCATAGAAGTTCTAGAGCAGAAGCTAGAACGGAAGAAAAAAGGAAGCAAGAAATGGAGGTAAGTGATATGGCAATTGTTTCTCCCTCACACTACTTGATGTTTAAATTATGAGTTCCTAGTCAAGATTTTAGTAACTCTGTTATAATAATAAAAAAGTGATGACTGTACTTTTTTTATAAGCTTTCCAATATGTTTAACTATTTTTTATAGAGAGTGCATGTTGAAGTGGCTGTGTTGCAAAGTATATTTTGATTGTTGAATTTATTTCTAATCAAATGTGAATATACTGATCACAAATTTCCCAATATGATGGTAAGCTACATTTAATTTAGTGTAGAAGCAGTGAGATCAAATTCAATCAGTCAAAAGAAAAACGAAAGAAGAAAAAAGATGTTACAACTCAAATGGATGTCTATTCATCCGTAGAACTATGTCTGATTAACATAATGTTCAAAAGGGTTTCACCAAAAAACCATTATGACAGCAGTAAAAACCAATAATCTTTATAGCCCTTCTTGGAAAATCCAGTATAGCCTTGTAGGTTGCATCTGTTTGTTAGTTTGTTGGAAGTTAGCTGAAAGCTCTATCATTGTAATTATTGATGCTATTATCTTTATCAATTTTCTCGAGATTACTCTATTTTCCTGTTGTCATCGTTTTGTGACAAATTGAAAGAAATACAATGTGCAACTTTTGTTTCTTAAACAATATTCATATTCAACACCATGAGAGTTGGTTAAGATTATCCATTATGTTCCATTAGATATATAACTGTAACCACTTTTTACACTTTACTAGGCACTAAAGCAAAAGAACAAAGATTTAGAAAGAGAATTGGAAGTTCTGAAGTACAGACAATCTGCGCAAGGAAGAGGCTATTTAGATTTCGTCAAACTCTGGCACGCTGGTACATTGGAAGGGCATAAGTGGGGAAGACCTAGTTATATAAATGCAATGTGACTCTTACACCATTATGTATTTTTTCTTTTGGTTCCATGAATTAGAAGCTTTGGCTCTTCCTTGGCCTCAGATATTTTTTTTGGCAAAATTGAGTTCTATTGCTAAAAAGTTCATAAATGAAACCAACACTGAACTGACATTAACTAAAATTTTCGAATATTCTACTGTGGATTTTTGAAAATGCAGAATTAGGAAGGCTGTTCTTAATAAACTAGTTTTGGAAGTAAGTGCATTAATGATGTTAGATGATGTATGTATCATATGTCATCTTGGTGACATGCCACTGTCTAATTAATATTGCGTCCAAAAAAAGTAGGCCTTTGTTCACCATATTCGATAGGAAATATTACAATACTCTGGTTGGACTCATTCATCTCATATAAATAGTGTATCTCATCGTGAATCAAATTAGTGAGATCTAGTATTATATGAGAGGGGGAGTAAGACATTTACTGTATTCTATAGTAAAAACACAACAACTTATTTAACACACACAGCATTGGAACTCTCAGTAGGCACTAAGCCCGTTTGGGAATGCTATAGAAATTAGAGTTTCAAACTGTACAATTTTTGCAGTAAAGAGTTTTAGAAAACAAAATATATGGAACTTCTGACAAATTACTATGTGTTGGTGTCTTTGAAATTTGAAAAAAAAAAAATGGAAGCGTTGTGCCCCATACATATAAGCCAGCAAAGCCCTTCTCCGAATTCAAGTAGTATTCCAAGTTTCCAACCGACTTATACAAACAAATATATATATATATATAAGCTGTTTTTAAGACAATCGAAAACACAAGGCACCACATGGAAAAGACTGAAAATTCTCTTACCGTTTGTCAGAAATTTTTAAGCTGTAGTAAAAGGTCGCACCTACCTGTTTGCAATTGATTCCGATTTTAAGTAACCCAAGTCATGAAGAGTAGCATCATGTGATATGTGCATAGCTTTATAGAAGAAAAAAGAAAATTGTAATGTAAAATTTGTGGCATGCAACGCGAATGTGTATCAAAATTACGTACAATATATGGAACTTTTCCTACAGCCCAACTGTATTGGCTGATTTGTAATATCACAAATCCTATTTGATTTAGGATAACCAAATTGTAAGATTCCAATCAGGAGCTTACAAAGTCTATACCTTTGCCTACACGTATACGTATTCCCTCAGGCAAGGTGGAATTTCTTAGGGGTGGTCTTAAGATACTAGCAAGTCTGCAATACAGCAATATATTACCGATATTGAAAGCAACTAAGAAAGATGATGATGTCAACTAGTTTATTTTAGTTTCCTCCTAAACGCTAAAATTCAAATTTTTGCGTTCTCCTGCTGATATTTAGGTTCTCTTGGGAAGTCAGTGTTATGAATTTTCAAGATTCTTCTGAGCACAAGGTGTGCCACAAAATCGGTTGTCTAATCCTTAACGCAGTACCAAGAGGCATCTAGTTATCCAGGTAACTCTAAGAAAGACCGCAATACGAAAACATTAGAATAAACCTAATCAATTGGTGTTAAAATTTACCCAAATTTTGAGTTCATCCCTAAAATATGTTGCATCTCAAGTTGGTCCCTGTGTACATCTTCCCTTGCAATTGCACCATCAACTGGAGTAATAGAATTGGCTCATGTGTCAATCTCTTTTGAAGTTGTGGCTTCCATTAACAACAAAAATGATAAATAATCCTCTAGTCAACAACTATGTCCACAAAAGCAACCATGTTACGGACCACCACGAACTATGCTTTGTAACTCAATCAACCACCCCCACACCATAGTTATCACCGTAAGCCCCTTCCTAATTCCGCTTTCTAAGAAAAATCTCTTTTTTTTTTCCCTGATAATATCCATCTTTTTGTTATTAAAAGAGATGTATTGATCTCACAACTTATTAGGTAATTTTTTTTATGAATGTCAACTAAGCATTGTAAGTGAATTGCTCCCAGTAGTTCAATCATTTGACATTTAGAGTAATTCATTGTAAATGATCACTATGAGTTAGGCCAATAAAAGTTGATCGATCATTTTTCAGCATTGAGAATTGAAAACTCATTAAAGTTATTGTCAATCTAAAATCTTTTTTTAACTCTAAAATCAACTTTGTGTTATTCAACTAGAATTTGCTTCCCCTTTCAAGTTTCAACAGGAATACGCATAAAGTAACTTGTAACTATGGAAGAAAGTCATGGTCCCAAAGAGCTACCAATAATAATTCGGAAATCGAGGACCAAAACTAAGACCGTAAAAGTCAATAAAAAAGTTGATTCTTGGGGTTCTCTAAGCTTGGAGATTTTGAATCGTAAAAGAGAAGAATAGTAAAAGTAGAAGAGACAAGAACTTGAAGCCTACTTCATTGTTTGAATCTTCAAACGGTTGCATTGGTGATCTTATTATTCCAGAACCGATTCCAAATCTAGATGATTTATTAAAAGATTTTAGACTCTATAGGAATTTCTTTGAAAATATAACAGAATTTGAGGGTTGATGTAAGAGATGTACAATTAAAATAGATGGTAATCTCGATCAAATATGGATTAGGTTTTTTCCCCCATTATTTTGCTAATACTTGAGATAAATTAGATAAGAAAAAGTGTTGTCCTCCTAAAAAGGATTTTTAATGATTTTTTTTATGAATATTATGAGATTATATTTTGAAAGATTTTGTGTTAGAAATTGCCTCGAATTTTTATTTTAGTTTAATTATATATTTGGATTTTCATGATGCAGAATGCATGTTCATTCATTTGTTGTGAAATATGTAATTAAATTGCTTTAATTCATGTTAGGAGAAAAAAAAAAAAAAAAAGACTTTCAAGGATATAATGTAATTGCTTTAATCCTTGCTGAAATAGAATACTTCAAATCTCAATATTTGACTTGTTTGTTATAATTATTAATTTTTTTCTAAATAGATTATTACTAGCATATTTGCTAAAATCGTAATCATTGATTGCCAGACCATGAAATTGAAGTAGATAGTTCTTAAACCGTTTACAGGGTTGAATCGGTGTGGAGTTGTGAGCTAGATGTTGGGATCGTGATTCTAGTAATATTTTTATAAATATATAGTTCTTTTTTTTTTTTTACTAAAAGAAATATACAGTATTATAACATTTTTTTTTTCAATCAATAAAGATATAAAATATGAAAAAAGAATCATGTTAAATTAATTTTAGTAAAATGGTTTTTTAACATAGACACGTTAGGATATAGACATATGTCTAAAACTAGACATGTGTCCGGATCTAACATGACCAGTGCACTGATGCACTGGACACAATCCCAACCCTTTTAACATACATCATCCTTCCTATTGATTTTCTCTTCTTCTTCTTTTTCTTTTTTTTACTTAATATAGAATCTTCCTATAGTCAATCTGAACTTACTTTTTTTTTTAGAGAAAAAACTAAGTAAAGTTTTGTGGGAGGGAGGGATTCGAACACAAAGTGAAGCCCATAGGTCCAGCCCAAGAAATGATAGCACCTCAGGATGCTTCGGTTATCCACCTACACCCAAAAGCGGGACACCATAGAAGACATCAGAGACGTGCAAATAGAGAAGAGAGAAAATATCTGAAGAAGGTAACCGTCACCTTTACATTCAATACTCTGCACCAACTAATCTGGCCGCATTTATAAGGAAAAGACACCTGAACAGTGATTCTACAGCTCACAACATTCACTACCACCTCCAGAAGGGTCCTGATGGGAAATGCATCCAAATCATTCCCCCGAGACGTACAAGTGGAGGACTGAGATGCAATATAAAATGCTATATAAGAAAAGGAACCCCTCTAGAAATGTGATTGGCAAGTGGAAACTAAGAAGGGAGAGAATTGAGTATCAATCTGTAGTGAGATTGGCATTGACTGTTTATGAACAATCCATCCTCGAACAAGCCCAAGGAAGAGTTTATATTGAATTTGTGCATCATCTATTCATGATTGAAGCCTTCATCCTTTTAATTTCGAGCTTGGATCTTACTTAGCATTGCAGTTGACTCGAAAAGCCCACTCTCTTACAAATTAATTATGTTGGGCTTAAAATACTGCACACCACTATTCTAAGTGGTCCTGAACTATCTTTTGAGTCCCTACAAGTTTTATTGCTGAATAAAGTTCCTTTTGCATACAACTTCCAAAATAGACGGTATATCTTCTACTCAAACATTTAGATCAAACATCTTAATTTTAAAAATATTGGTGGTAGCTATGGTTTTCTTTTCTTTTGCAGAAGTTACACACAGCCAAGGGGTGTTGAAACCATGACCACACCATCCATGTAGAACTTTTTTTTATTTTTTTGAGGGGGAAGCTCCATGTAGAACTTATTAGACTAAACTATACTTCTTGGTCCCTAGAAAATTTTCAATACCAATTTGGTCCCTATTTTTTCTCAAAATGTGTCAATGATCCTTAATCATAACACCGTTACCTTGTTGTAGAAATAATAATGTGTTAACATTTGCAACATAAAATGTTGACATGGAAATTAGGGACCAAGAAATTCTATCGATGAAATTATAATAACTACAATAAAAAAACTTCATGTGTAGAGCAATAGGAATTAATTTATAAAAAACTTCACTGAAACATAAAATTATTTAATAGTCACAGAATACATAAATAAAGATGGATTTATCAAATTATCAAATGAATTGGATAAAAGAACTGATGAGTCAGAAAATAACATGGGATTATCATTCCACGTTAATGACGACCAAAACGAGCGTTACACATTTATTGCGCACATTGATGACGAAACCTAATGGACGAAGCAACGGTAACAAGTGAGTTGTGTACTTCAGAGCCCCCATTGATGACATACTAGCTGTTGCTCATAAATGCCGAAAACCATTACCCATTAAGAGAGGAAACAACTATAAAAGGAATGGATAACATAATCCAAATGTACACACAAATACTCACCCAAAAACCACTCCAAGTCACTTTTTCTCTCTAAAACATTTTCTCCCTTTCTGACTTAAGCATCGGAGTGTTTTTGGCAAACACCACACTGGTGTATTACACTTCTTTCCCAGGCTTTCTTGTAGGTTTGCACCAAGAACACAACCAACCACAGGATTGTCCATCCAGTGAGACAAGGTCCTTAACTTGGTGATTTTTCGCATCATCAGTTTGACGCCGTCTGTGGGAAATGCTTATCATTCAAAGCCATCTTTCTTAAGTGACAAACGAGAACCCCGTAGCACGAGATGGATGCTACACAGCAAATCCAAGCCCTAAAAGCCAGCTTGGAAGAAGTGACTCGCCAGAATGAAGACTTGAGGAGAGCCGTTGAATCCCAGAATGAGGAACGATAGTGGATCATGGAGAACCAGAATAAAGAAAAGCATCAGAGGATCGAAGGAAACCATAATAAGGAAGGATCAGATAGCCAAGCGAACAGGAGGACAAGAACTTCAGAAGAAAACTTGTCTAGAATGCAGAGTGAGCTTCGTAACATAAGGAAGGAGATGGATGAACTCAGGAATGAGGTAAAAGACAAAGCCATGGAGAACCTAGACGGAATGATCTGAAGGACGGATTCACCATTCACCACAAAAGTGTTGAACCGTACACTCCCACCAAAGTTTCGTCTTCCCCAACTAGAGTCCTTTGATGGCTCAAGAGATCCCTTGGATCACATTGAGTCATTTAAGACTTTGATGCTTTTACAGATGACCCCAGACGAAGTAATGTGCAGGGCCTTCCCAACAACGTTGAAGGGCGCAGCCAAGGTGTGGTTTGGCAAGCTACCCTCAGGCACCATTGCAAACATCGACCAGCTCAGCAAAGGCTTTGTTCGTCATTTCATTGGCGAAAAATGACACAAGAAGCCAACTGGGCATCTTCTCAACATACGCCAGGCAGAGAAAGAATCACTAAGGCAATACGTGACGCGCTTCAACAAAGAGTTGCTGCATGTGGATGAAGCAAAAGATCAAGTCATCCTGATGACCTTCCAAGCAGGATTGCTACTAGGAGATTTCTTCTTCTCAATCACCAAGAGTCTGCCGAAAACAGTAGCAGAATTACTTCACAATGCCCAAAAGTATATAAACGCAGAGGACGATATAATAACTAAAGGAGTGACGACCAAAAGGAAAAAATATGAAGGAACCAGTCACAACCTTGATAGAAAGAAGGAAACATGGGGTATTGAGCATACTTAGGACAAAAAGAAGAACCTCCTAGATCGAAGACCTAAGTTTACTAGTTTCACTCCCTTAGTGATGCCTATCGAGCAAGTGTTGATGCAAATAAAAGATGAACCTTCTCTGCAATGGTCTAGACCCATTTACACTCCAACAAAAGTAAGAGATAAAAGCAAGTACTACAGATTCCACTAGGACCATGGGTATCGTACTGACGAATGCAGACATATGAAGGACCAAGTAAAAACATTAATCCGTCAGGGAAAATTACAGAAGTTTGTACAAAGAACGGAGTCGTATAGAAGACAATAGAGGGACGAGAAAGAAAAGGAGCTAGAGATGAGGGGAATAAAGCACCCATAGGAGAAATAAGGATGATCTCAGGAGGGTTGGTAGCAGGAGGATCCTCTAAATCCCTAAAGAAGGCATATGCAAGAGAAGTAAACAGTGTACACTCGCGGTTCCCACCTTAAAAAACGCCTAGATACAGCGAACTGAATATCATCTTTTCTGTGAAAGATGCTTGTGGCGTTAGATAGCCCCATGACGATCTGCTAGTTATAATGCTCAGGATGGAAGAGTTCAACATGCATCGAGTACTAGTAGACAATAAAAGCTCAGCAAACATCATCTATCTATCAGCCTTCCAACAAATGAAGCTGAATAAAAAAAAAAGGTTTTGACCATTCACTTCCCCATTGGTAAGTTTCACCGGGGACAGGGTTATTCCCAAAGGCGTTGTTAAGCTAACCATAATTGCAGGCACTTATCTAGCACAAGTCTCCAAGGAGATTGATTTCCTCGTTGTAGATTTCCTATCAACATACAACATCATTCTTGGACAACCAACACTCAACAAGTTGAAAGCGGCAACATCAACCTATTACCTAAAGGTTAAGTTCCCTATAGCCCACGATATAGGAGAAATCAGAGGACACCAAGTCCTTGTAAGAGAGTGCTATCAAGTTGCCTTAACATTAGGAGAAAACCACACGTGGATAATAGACGAATCTGAACCAATCCCCAAACCGTCATAAGTGCCACAAGAAATTGAGGTCGTCCCTGGGATCTGTCCAAAATCTTGAAAATAGGTTTAGCACTTTCAACTTCAAAGAAGACGAAGATAATAGATTTCTTAAGAGAGAACCAAGACGTTTTTGCGTGGAAGCATGAGGATATGCCAGGTATCGACAGAAGAGTCTTCCAGCATCATCTCAATGATAATCTGGAGTGCAGACTAGTACAGCAAAGACGAAGAATATTTGCACCTAAACGTAATAAGGCAGTAGCAGAGAGGTTGACAAACTTCTGGAGGCAAGCTTCATAAGGGAAGTGTTCTACCCTGAGGGGCTAGCAAACGTAGTGATGGTAAAGAAGAGCAACGGCAAGTGGAGGATGTGTGTCAACTTCACAGATCTCAACAAGGCATGCTTGAAGGATAGCTTTCCCTTACCTAGAATTGACGAACTGGTGGATTCAACTACCGGACACAAACTCTTAAGCTTCATGGACGCCTTCTCCGGCTACAATCAGATCATGATGGATGAGGAAGATCAAGAGAATACCGCATTCATCACTAGCCAAGGGTTGTACTATTATAAGGTGATGCCTTTCGAACTGAAGAATGCAGGAGGAAACATACCAAAGGTTGGTGAACCGCATGTTCTCTCTTCAAATAGGAAGAAATGTGGAAGTGTATGTAGATGATATGTTGGTGAAGAGCAATGATGAAGCAAACCACTTGGACAACTTGAGGGAAACTTTCGACATACTACATAAGTTTAAGATGAAACTAAACCCTACAACGTGTGTCTTTTCTGTCTCATTAGGAAAATTCTTGGGATTCATGGTATCTCAACGGGACATAGAGGCTAATCCAGACAAGATAAAGAAAATAATGGAGGTAATAATGATGTACAGAGCTTAACAGGAAAAAGTTGCGACATTGAACAAATTTGTCTTTCGAGCGACAGACAAGTGACTACCCTTCTTCAAGGTCTTGAAGAAGGCCTTTCAATGGAAAAACAAATGTGAGGAAGCCTTAACGAAGTTAAAAGAATACCTAACACAGCCGCCATTGTCAAGCCTTTCAGAAACAAGAGAGAAGTTGTAACTCTGTTTGGTAGTATCCAACACAGCCGTAAACTCAGCACTGATTAGAGAAGAGGAAGGTGTGCAAAGGCCAGTATTCTACACCAGCCAAGCATTTCAAGGAGCTGAGGCGAATTACCCAAGGTTAGAAAAGATCGCTTTCACCCTAGTAATCACTTGTAGAAAACTGCGTCACTACTTTCAGGCATATCCCATCGTCATCATGACAGACCAACCGATAAAAAGGACGATGAACAAGATTGATGCAGCAGGGCGCCTCGTCCAATGGGCTATAGAGCTTGGCCAGTTCGACATAGAATATCAATCTTAGGTAGCAATCAAAGCCCAGGTTCTCACTAATTTCATCATAGAATTTACTTCTCCTCAAGAAGAAAAAGAGCCTCAAAAGAAGACATGGACGGTACAGATAGATAGGTTCGCCACCAAGAAATCCGGAGGAACAGGTGTGATCCTCATATCACTAGAAGGAGAAATCCTGAAGTACGCGGTCAAATTGTAGTTCCCAGTATCCAACAATGAAGTCGAGTATGAAGCACTTCTAATAGGATTGAGTATTGCAAGAGTACTTGAAGCCAAGACTCTCATCGTCCCAAGCCGATTCTCAGCTTGTAGTTGGCCAGGTAAAAGAAAATTATGAAGTGAAGGAAGAAAGAATGCAAAAGTATCTTAAGATCGTCAAAGAACTCCTACAATATTTCGACAGTGTAGAGTTCCAGCAAATCCCTTGTGCAAAGAATGTTGAAGTTGATTTCTTGGCGTGACTAGCCTCGTTAGACGAGCATGGCATATCTCCTGAGTTATGCATGGAGACAAGGGGACAATCCAGCACTGAAGGAGAGCTAGTAATGAAGATACAAGAACAAGACGAATGGATGACTCCCATCGTTTGTTATTTGAAAGAAGGACAACTTTTAGAAGATAGGAACGAAGCATGAAATGTACAGATCAGAGCTAATCATTTTTTCCTTATTAATGACGCCCTATACAAATGAGGACACTCCTTCCCCTATCTCCTTTATGCTAACAAAGAAGAATCCAACTATTTATTTCGAGAGATACATAAAGGAATCTGTGGTAACCATGCGGGAGCAAGATATCTGGAAGGAAAAGCACTTAGAGCAGGTTATTACTGGCCAACACTACAAAAGGATGCATATGACCCCGTCAAAGCATGCAACCAGTGCCAACGCTTCACAAACGTCCAAACGAGACCAGGTGTGACAATGACGCCGATAACCGCCCCATGGCCTTTCGCTCAATGGGGGATCAACATAATGGGACCACTCCTCATAGGAAGGAAGCAAAACACATTTCTCATCATTACAATCAATTACTTCACAAAGTGGGTGGAAGCCGAGCCAACAGCTACGATCACGGAAGCCAAGATCACCAGCTTTGTATGGAAGATCATAATCTGTAGATTCGGCATTCTATACGTTATCATATTAGACAATAGGAAGCAATTTGACAACCCCAAGTTTCAAACATTTTTCCAAGATCTAGGCATCAAAAACTGCTACTCTTCTCTAAGACACCCATAAGCTAATGGTCAAACTGAAGCGACAAATAGAAGGCTGCTCAAAATTATCAAAACTCGGCTTAAGGGGGCAAAGGGTGTATGGCCAGAAGAGCTGTCTAACGTTCTATAGGCATACAAGACGACCACAAGAGTGCCAACAAGAGAAACACCATTCAAATTGACATTTGGAACTGAAGCCGTCATACCAGTGGAAATAGGATTGATGAATATCCGGATCAAAGCGTTCAAAGAGCAGAGGAATCACCAAGAACTCAAAAATAATTTGGATCTAATCAACGAGGTGAGAGATGAAGTTACGAAATGGAAGGAAAAGTATAGGGGAGCAATGGCCAAATACTACAATAAGAGGGTGAAGGTGAGAAGATTCAACGTTGGTGATCTCGTCCTTAGGAAAGTCTTGCAGGCAACAAAGGACTCGTCCCAAGGGAAGTTAGACCCAGCATGGGAAAGACCCTACCAAGTCATTCGCCACTCTAGAGAATGATCATACTACCTGAAGACTTTAGACGGCCAGGAACTACCTCGTCCATGGAACATAGAACACTTAAAAAGATACTACCAGTAAGAATAATCCCTTAGTATTCCAAAATGTTCACTTTTATTTAGAGGTGATATACTATAGAAGAAGAGGATGATGGCAGTGATAATGAATTAGTTGAAGTACAACAACTACATTCATCAAAAGGGAGGGGCAAACACATAGGCTCCTCCTTGGATAAGTTTGTTACAAAAAAAAAAAGAAGCAATTAACAATGAATCGTATGTTAAAAAAGGAGAACGTGATATAGTGATCCAACAAATTGCTAGATTCTTCTACACTAGTGCCATCCCTTTTAATTGTGTCAAAAATCCGGAGTTTCTACGAATGATTGAAATGATTTCAAGATTTGGAATTGGCCTCAAGCCTCCTTCCTATCATGAGATTAGGGAGACATGCTTGAAGAAAGAGGTAGATTTTACACAACAAATGCTTGAAGAATATAAGGTTGAATGGGGAAAAAAAAAAAACAAGTTGTTCAATTATGTCTGAAGGCTGGTCTGATAAGAAAAGGAGATCCATCTATAATTTTTTGGTGAATAGTCCCAAAGGAACCATTTTCATATACTCTATAGACACATCTGACATATCTAAAACAACTGAAAAAGTTTGTCAAATGTTAGATGAAGTTGTGGATAGGGTTGGAGAGGAGAATGTTGTGCAATTGGTGACTGACAATGCTGCAAACTACAAACTAGCTGGAGAGATGTTGATGCAGAAGAGAAAGTGCTTGTTTTGGACTCCATGTGCTGCCCATTGCTTGGATTTGATGCTTGAGGATTTTGAAAAAAAGATTAAGGACCATAAGTACACAATTGCAAAGGGGAAGAAGATTACAACATACATATATTCTAGAGCTATGCTTTTAAATTGGTTGAGGGATTTCACTAAAGGGAGGGAATTAATTAGACCTGCTGCCACTAGATTTGCAATATCATATTTGACATTGTCATGCCTTAATGAGTTCAAAGGAGAATTGATGACAATGTTTTCTTTAGAACAATGGAGGTGTAGTAAATTTGCAAAAACAAAAGAAGGGAAAAGAATTCATGCCATAGTTATGGATAACAACGGCCTTTGGCGACTTGTTGTCAAATGCTTAAAGGCTGCAATACCCCTTTTAAAGGTACTTCGCATGGTTGACTTTGATACACCTCCAATGAGATTCATTTATCTAGAAATGGAAAAGACAAAAGAAGAAATGCAGAAAAATTTCAATAATGTTCAAAAGAGGTAACCATTCTCTTTATATCTTCCTTAAATTTACGTTTGTTTTTAATTCATTAGCTTATTAAATATATAGTCATTGTATTTTTTAATATAATATCCACTGTTTTAAATTGTAGTTACAAAGAGATATGGGATATTATTGATGATCGATGGGAAATGCAACTTCTTAGGCCTTTGCATGCTGCGGAATACTATTTGAACCCTTCTATTCATTATGATCCTTCTTTTGATCTAGGTTCAGATATTAAATTAGGACTGTATATGTGTCTTCAACAAATAGTTCCAGAAGTTAGTGATAGGAAAAAGATAGATGCCCAACTTGAAAAATTCAAACAAGCAAAGGGACTCTTTGGTATTGAAGCTGCCATACTAGCCAGAAATACTAAACATCCAGGTAACAATTTTTTTTTTCATTTTTTTTTTTTTTACATTTAAATTCATCTTTATTAATTGTAGATTATATTCTTAAGACTAAGATATTATAATTCATATATGTATCGGCTGAGTGGTGGGACTCATATGGAGATGATTGTCCTGAATTGAAAAAATTTGCTATAAGAATATTGAGCTTAACATGTAGCTCATCTGGTTGTGAAAGAAATTGGAGTGCGTTTGAAATGGTAAGACCAAATGACTTTGTTATATTATGACAAGATGATTTTCCATTTTCTTTCTTAGTTAAAAGTTTGTTTCTTCCCCCCTCCCCTCTGTTTGAGAATTCTCAATTAAAATTGTTACAACTATAGATACATTCAAAAAGGAGAAATCGCTTACACCAGGAAAAAAAAAAAAAAAAAGAATGATTGGGTCTTCGTTATGTACAACTTGAAAATAAAAGAGAAAAGAGCTAAACCATTGAGTACAAAAGAAGAAATTGGTTTGGAGAATTTGTCTTCTGATAATGAGTGGTTAGCAGCAGATTGTGTAGGTTCAGAAGATGATAGTGCAGATTTTGATGAAGACAATAAAGGTATTAATTTATAACTTTAAAGCCTTCCTTTATAGCTACTATTTATACAAGTTACCTATGTATGGTTTGAATGTGTGACCACTAATCACTAGTTTATATTTGTATATTTTACTTATAAAAAAAATTTGTATATTTTGGTTATCAATGTTAGGTGATGATGAGGTTTCAAGAGTTACTGCCAAAGGAAAAAGTGTTTTAGTTCATGATGTTAGTGATGAATATCATGAAATGATGATGGTTCTAATGATGATGATAGTGATGGGCCCCCACCTGGATTTGAGAGAGTTAGGGATTTCGATGATTACGCCATGGATGTTGATACTAAGAAGGATATAGATGATGAAATAGGATATGACAATGACAGTGATTAGATTAGAAGAACCTTAGAATTGGAATGCTCTTTTGGATTTCATATTTGTAATTAGCTAGTTTACTTAGATTGAGAATTCTCTTTTGGATTACATATTGTAAATTTGTAATTAGCTAGTTTTTATATACTAACTGGCCTAACTTATTTGGATTTAAAACTTAGAATTTGGAAAACATTTTCCATGTGTAGATAATATTTTGGTACTTAGTTGCTAATTAAACATGTACTGAACTTTTTAGATACATTATGTCAAAAGTTAAATATATTTTGTTTTGTTAGAATGACATAAGAACGATGTAGTGCGTGCAAATTACATTTTGTGATACAATTTTTTTTTTAAATGGATGGATTCATATTTCAAGTGATTATATAACATACAAAGTCACTATCTATAGGTTTTTTACTTAAAATCTGAAAATAGGTAGGATCTTAAGATCCACGATCCGATCCTACGATCCACGATCTTACCTACTTCCCACGACCCTACGTAGGATCCCGATTTTGACAACCTTAATTATTTTTAAGACAAAAATATCATTTTGGTTTCTATATTTTGGGGTTGCATTCAATTTGATCCCTAGATTTTTGTAGCAGTTAGTTTAGTCCATGTTATTTTCAACTAACTATCAATTTTGTCCTACAGTTAAGTCACTAATGGAAAATGTCTACGTAGCAAACGATATGTATTGTGACACCCATGAATACATGATCCTTATATGGCTTCTAAAAATAATATTAAAAAAATTTAGTTAACATTATTAAAAATAAAAATAAACCACATCAAATCCCAATGAAACCTAAAAAAATGTCTGCATTGTTGAAACTTTTGATTTTAATTCTTCAAATCCCAATGAAACCTAAAAGTTGGAAATACGGACTATTACGGAATAAGATAATAAATATTTCGCAGAATGGAGCATTCTTAGACATTTACAGATTGGCAACCGCATATGAAAGTTTCCGCCCACAAAATTTTGAACTCCTATACAAAATCCAAGAATTTATTTTACAGGAAGGACCTATAATGCAGTATCCACGAACCTAAATGAATGTTGAATGGAATCGTACTTTAGTGAAGAAGATTCCAGTCAATAAGAAATCATGGAAAATTCTTCAGTCAAGTTCCAGCACTATTTTACCGTGAATGTACCTCTTGTCTTTAGCCTCGTGAGCCTCTCTCACCTGTACGATGGGAAATGTTTTCTCCACAGGTATTTTCAGCTTTCCAGCTTCAGTGAGGTTGCGGATCTCATCTAGGCCTTCTGAATCAGCCCTCATGAATGTCCAACAATATTCTGCACCGTAAAAAAAAAAAAAAAATTGGAGATATTTCATTTATATATATATATTTTTTGATAAGTAAAAATGATATATATACGAAAGGCTACTCTATGCCTAAAAAACACAGAGCAACCCAGAAAATTCAAGAAGAAGAAAACAAAGAGAAACAAGAGAGAAAACCAAACAACAAAGAAATTACAATAGGAAAAGGGAGCAAAGAAAAGAAGGGCCCTAATCACTAGACGTGAGTCCCCACGCTCGAGACCAATGAAAAAGAGTTCCACTAAAAGAAGCAAGCAACTGATCACTAAAGTTATCCAAATCCTCAAAAGTCCTCAAATTCCGCTCCTTCCAAATACACCATAGGATGCACAACGGGACTAAATTCCAGATCTGAGACGAATGCTTCCCCCACCAATTCCACCATCCAAAAAGTAAGTCTGGAATCGATCTAGGCATAACCCAAGCCAAGCCAAAAGTTATAAAAATAAAGCTCCATAACCGATAGGCCACCTCACAATGAAGAAGTAAGTGATCTATCGTCTCTCCACAATTCATTTATATTATTTTTACGCAGAAAACTTACTACCTTCGACAATGCAGACATCGACACAAAAAGGGATATTAAATAATGAAAAACAAATTTTGGAGGAAAATACCACCTGATACTAATATTTTGTAAGTCAAAACATCAAATTTCACTCTCAGCTAGTGCAAAACTCAACATTGAAGTAACTTCAGGACCAGAGAGAACATTATCTATAAATTCCTGCTTAGAATAGTATTCAATATAGCATCCTTCTGTCTACCCTTCAGTACTGATTATTCTTGAGCATTCTTTATGGTCCGTTTGGATTAAGGGGAAATGAGAGGGAGTAGAGTAGAGTACTCTACTCCCCTCTACTCTCCCTCCATCCACACAGGCCATTAGATTCCTAAGGGTAATCACAGAATTCCCCGCAAGCTTTTAAAAAATGTCACAATCTAGCCTTTCAAACGCCTTGAAAGATATACATCTAATCATGCTAGATTTTTTTATTATTTGTAAAAATAATTTTATTAAAGACTAATTCATAATGTTAGTGCCTTTTACTAATGGTCCGTTTGGATTGAGGGGGGTAAAGTAGAGTAGATTTGGCCTAAAATTAGCCTACTAAAGTCAACTCTACTCTACTCCCCCCTTCATCCAAACGGGCCCTAAAAGTGATAGGACATAGGTTCAAGTCCGTAAATCAGCCTCTTTAAAAACTATTGGGAGTAAAGTTGTCTACCATGACTTCTCTTAAACCTTGCAAAAGTGAGAGTTTTGTTGATTGGGTACGAACTTTTTTTTAATGACAAAATAAAGTTAGAAATATAACATTTGAAACACATAGTTTTATATGCACAGAGGCCGTATAGACAATAAGGAGAGCTAAATAGACATTAGAAATTGTCAATGACAGGATTAGGGGCAGATCCCATGAAAGATGACATCAGAATTTTTCAAAATGTCATTCTGGAAATTAGACAAGTGTTTTAACAAAGAACTAAATACAGTTTTAGATATCACACCACACATGGAGGATAAAAGAGAGTGGATGCATAGATTCCCTCATTTGGCAGGGAGCGTCATCAAGGTGACACTAGAGTTGTACCGTTCCCTCCATTGTAATATATAACAAAAAAGGTCATACCCAATATACAAAGCTTCCATTTCTATGACGTACAGGATAGGTGATTGGTAGGAAGTCTTATCCCAAATTTAATGAATTTCTTTTTATAACTCCAAAAACGTTCTTCAGCAAAAGCCCATTCTTCAAATAAAATTTAGCAACCCAATTAGAGTCAAAGTTTATAATTTCCAACACAGTCACACACGAACATGCATGAAGGATAATTAGAGAGTGGATACCTAAACTCCCTCATCTAGAGTGGAGTATAATCAAGGATAATAATGAAGTTGTAGCATTCCTCAATTGAGATATTTAATGAATTTCTATTTAAACTCCAAAAGATTTCTTTAGCGGAAGCTTGTTCTTCTGACAGAATTTAACAACCCAATTAGAGTAAGTTTATTTTTCACGCACATACCCACAAAAGATGTACTAAACTAGGGCTCTAGTGTGTCAAAGGATGAAGCCACTCCTAAAGATTAATCCTCCGACTTGTGAATATATGGTAATTTATACTTATTGGTTTACATTGATTCCCAGATCTTTTCATAAGCTTCAAAATATGTTTCGTATTTATTGTTCACCAAATTAGAGATGCATGTCACATCAGATCATCAACTAGGCACAATAACTATATACCAAGTAATGGGAGTGCAAGAATTACGATATTTTGTGAATGACTTACTATCCTTTTAACTTCCCCCTTTTATTGCCCTTTACTTGATGTTATTTG
This sequence comes from Castanea sativa, assembly GCF_040712315.1. Taxonomy (NCBI): domain Eukaryota; kingdom Viridiplantae; phylum Streptophyta; class Magnoliopsida; order Fagales; family Fagaceae; genus Castanea; species Castanea sativa. The sequence goes on from NC_134018.1 coordinate 23,863,193, forward strand.
GCATTTGGATTTGTTAATTGATCAAAAGTATAAGCAAGCCACCAATGAGCTATAGCTCAACTGGTGCTTCCTCTTCCCATAATAATGGGATGGAGGTTGAGGTTGTGGGTTCAAGACCCACCAAGTGTGCGTAATTTATCAGTAGAAAAAATAATTAGTATAAGCAAGCTACTCAGAAGGAGAAACATTAACTTTTAAATTAAAATATATGTCACTTCTAATGTCAATATATATATATATATATATATATATATATATATATATATATATATATTCTGCTAAAAATGATATGCAACAAATTACTTTTTACCTATCCCATGAGAACAACGGTATTGAATTTGTTTCTTCAGTAAAACAGCTGTCGCTAACGGAAGCCCAACAGCTAGCCCATACCTATCAGTCAATGAAGCAGCCTCACCCTACAACGAAAGGAGCTAAAACCTTAAATGTTTATGTGGCAGCATTCAGGAAAGAAGCATCTAAAAATTTCTTTAAGAAAACCAGGCAATATTTCAAACCTGAAGTGTCATATAATGTCCACCTCTCTTCAAAAGATTGATGCCTACTCTTTCTGTCTCTGGTACACCAATGGTGTCCAAAACAGCATCAAAATTTCCCTTTATTGCCAATTCAAGGTCCTGTAAATAGAACATTGTATCTCAGACTTGGTCCCCAGCAAATAGTTCAAATCAAATCAACTATCTACATAAGTTGTCCAAATTTCAAACAGCTTGCATATGGGATGAAGCAAGCTAAAAAAAGACCTCAGCAGTGTAGTCAACCGCCTGCTCAGCACCAGCTGCCAATAATCGATCTATGCTTTGACTTCCACAAGTAGTTGTAACATGGCAGCCTGCAGCAACCGAAAGCTGAATTGCAGCAAAACCTACTGCTCCACCACCACCAATTACTAATAGTCTTTGCCTGTGAAGAGTAGATGAGGACGCAATCATGGGGGAATACAGAATGATGACAATGCACCATAAAGAACAAATGGTAATTTTCAAGGGTCGTTAAAACATCATACATCCCATCCTCATGTTTAGAGTTCATGTAAAAGCATAACTGAAGCTAATACAAATTGCTTTCAAAATAAAAATGCAGGTTAAATGCAGCAATCCACCCAAAACAACAGGGTCATTTGCGATGTACATCCTATACTACAAATTTTTTCCATGAACACCCTTTCAATAATATTTACAATGAGCATCCCATTATTTAAAATCAGTGTTAAAATTGACAAATTAGTAGGCTAATGGTGGTGAACATTGTAAACTAATGAGAAATAAATAGTTAATTTTGAAATATTAGTACACCTTACTGCCCAACTAGCCCACCAATTAACAAATTTTGGATGGTGGGGTGAATATACAAATTATTATTGACTATTTGCATAATTAGTAGTTTAAGGTGGTGATGCAGCGTAGGATTGCAAGGAGAAGAAAGAAAAGGAAAACAGAACAACACTAGAATTCACCACCTAAAGCTACCCAAAACCCTAGGTTTCACTAGCTAAAGGAGCTTGGAATCACCACCAAACTGTAGAGAAACTCTTAATTCATAAAACATTGTACTCTATTGCACGGCCTCAAACTATTGCTGGAGCCTCTTCTTAATAGGCATCAAGGATTTATCAATAAGGAGAGTCCTACTCAAGCCACAATCACATCCCATAAAATCCTCAAACACAATAAAGTCCAAATTCAAAATTAAAAATGAAGTAATAAATTTTAATATAAATGGTGTTAGGCATGAGAGATTGAGACTCAACCCTGTCAAGTAAGGCTCTAGGTGATCCTGTAGCAAGTCAATGAGTGTCAAACAATTCTCCACCATCCAAGCAACGATGGTAGTGCTCCAATAGGCCAGGATCAAGCTACTGCAGATCCTACTTGGTGATCCAATAACAGTCCAAGCTTTCCCTTGGCTAGTCTTCAATCATGAGGAAAGCTGACCCCAGAAGTTGGGCATTCCTGTGGACACCGTCCCCTGGTCATCCTTGCCATCGAACCAAAAGAAATTGAATGCCTCCATTCCCAGTGAAAACAAGTTGCTCATCTAAAATAGCATCAAAGGATTCTTTATGTACCAGTGGATAGTCTAGTGGCAAGGGATGAGGGATATGATTGGTCATTGGATCAGGGGAAGTTTATCAGAAAAGGTAATCTAGTATGAGTCTGACCTTTGTAAGCAACAAAATCATTGAGATTAAAGGTAATCCTAATACCATAGTCATAGTCAAGTGGGATATCAATGACATACACAATTGGTCCATTTCACTTTAGCACCATGAATGGTCCAACATTACAAGCCTGTAGTTTCCTAACGGTTTTGGAGGGAAACCACTTGGGGCTAATTCAAACCATGACATGATCCCTTGCTATAACAAGTCTGATACGGAAAAGGAAAAAACATAACCCTAGGCTTCACCATCTGGAGCCACTTGAAAACCAAGGTCTAACCACCTAAGTGTGCTTGGAAATACCACCGGAAATTTTTTATTTAAAATGCATTGCCCCAAACTATAATCTGAGCCTCTTTTTTATAGGCTTCAAGGTCTACATTAATAAGGAGAGTCCTAATCAAGCCACAATTTCATCCCAAAAATATCCTTTTCAGTATCCCATGAAATCCTCAACCACAATAAAGTCTTCAAAATTCAAAACTCAAATCTGGTATCTCAGATGAGAGGGGGAGGGGGGGGGGGGGGGGGGGGGGGGAGACAGAGGCTAGAAGAATACTTGTTATATATGCAGGTCCATATTGAAACAATCAACTCAATGAAGCTACATTCTGACAAGTGGCTAAAGAACAATCAGATGTCTTTCATTGTAAAATGATCATTGCAAATTTCTTAAATACTGTCTTCTCAGCTTTTGGCCAGTGTGTGCCTGTGGTAATTGGTGAATACTCCAATATACAGCTTTATGCCTTCAGACTATGGAAAAAAAAAACAAAAACAAAACAAAACATCTAATGACCATCAAAGCAACTTATTGTTAATACAACTTGATAAAATAAGCTGCTAGTTAATACATGGCAAAAACAGAATTTTTTTTATAAAAGCAGACCATACCCCTCACTTATCCTAGCAGTGCTTTTTATAGCACGCCATGCCGTCAGTGCAGCAAAAGGAATGGCACTCGCCTCCTAGGAGCACAAAAATAATAAGTCTGGTCAATCTCTGAAGTCAACAGGAATTATACAAAGTTCAATATTTCACAATTAAGTAATAGATCATATATTGAGAGCTGAGGCACATCACATGGGATACCCAAAATGAAAATCTGGCCCACTATAGAAATTGTTTCATCAGTTCTATTACAACTGCTTAAAAGGTTTCAACATGAAAGGATCGAAAGACATGCTAAACCAAGGTGTGGAAGAAGCAACTGCAGTTTTTGCAACAACCATTCTGAAGAGGCCTTAGCTCAGGTTCTAGGTGCAAGGTTTCCAATCTACCTTTTGAAGTACTTGGGGCTGCCTTTGGGATCTATATTCAAATCTAGAGAAATTTGAAATCCTATTCTTGAGAAGATGGAAAAAAAATTAGTGGGGTGGAAGAAATTCTATTTTTCTCAAGGAGGTAGGCTCACTTTAATAAAGAGCACTCTTTTGAGTTTGTCAACATCCCTACCCTTTTTCCTATCCCTTCAACATTTCTATGCATATTGAGAAGTTGCAGATGGATTTTCTATGAGGTGGCATAGGAAACAAATTTAAATTCCACCTTGTTAATCAGAAGAAGGTTTGTGAACCAATTCAGCATGGGCTTGGGAGTAAGAAATTTGAAGTCATTGAATCAGTCTCTATTGGTAAATTCCACACACACCAATGGCTCTTGAACCCATGACCACACCCACCCTTAGAAGTTAGAACTTATAAAAAGGGGGGCGGCGGTGCCACTTAAGCTAGACCTCATTGGCACCAAAAAGTAAAAAATAAAGTTAACTCTCATAATTCAAAATATTGCTCTTTTTTTATCTAATGTGCAAAAGTAAACTTTTTGTAATTTTAACTTCTTTTTTTCCTTGTGTCCCTTGACTGCCCAAGCCAATAGCCAGTGAATCTTAAGACATAAGATTTCAATAATTTGGTCAAAAGGACACCGTATACCAATTTTGATTAATAATTCTGCAGCTAAAAACACAAAAACACTCTAATATTTACCACATGTGTAACCGCTACAGGTTTTGGAGCAAGCTCATCTTCGGAAAGAATTGCATAATCAGCATAAGTACCCCTAATAGCAGTTGGATGCAATGCACCAAAAACTTCTTGCCCAACAATCAGAGACCGAACAGAAGCTCCAAGTGCTGCAACTTCACCACTAATATCACGACCCAATATGAGAGGTAGAAGTGGTTCAAATATTGAACGACCATAGCCTGATCGCATCTGAAAACATTAAAATCTAAATCATTCAATATGTACTAAATCCAATGCATTGCGAAGTGTTTAAGCACAAAGTGAAGAAATGTCAGTGGAAATAGACTGAAATGTTCAAGTGTTGTACAAAGTTAATTTTGTGCACGTAAAGGGGTCACAGTGATAAATTTTATCCTAATTCCAAGAGTATAAAATTGGCAGGCATTTTAGTTACTTAAAACAGACAACAGTCCATTAATAACTTTCAAAGTTAATGCTAGATATTTTTTATAATATTCTTCTCCGGTTTAAGTTTACCCAAATAACAGTAGAAGTTCCCAACACTTTTAGGTACGTTAGTCAAGTTTGGAAAATAGCTCTCCAACTGCAGTTAATGTTGTGGCATACTTGACAGACATTACTTTGCCAAGCTGCAAGTGCCAGTTTCCCGCTCAACAGAAAATGAAGCCAACCAAAGAATGCATTGGGCTTGGCCTTTGCCCCATGGCACTACAGGAAAGACCAATGTTACTAAATCCAATGCATTGCGAAGTGTTTAAGCACAAAGTGAAAGAAAATTCGGCGGAAATAGATTGAAATGCTTAAGTGTTGTACAAAGTTAATCTATATTTTGTGCATGTAAAGGGGTCGCAGTGATAAATCTTATCCTAATTCCAAGAGTATAAAATTGGCAGGCATTTTAGTTAATTGAAACAGACAACAGTCCATTAAATAACCTTCAAAGTTAATGCTAGATATTTTTTATAATATTCTTCTCCTGTTTAAGTTTACCCAATAACAGTAGAAGTTCCCAACACTTTTAGGTACGCTAGTCAAGTTTGGAAAATAGCTCTCCAACTGCAGTTAATCTTGTGGCATGCTTGACAGAAATTACTTTGCCAAGCTGCTAGTGCCAGTTTCCCACTCAACAGCAAATGAAGCCAGCTGAAGAACGCATTGGGTTTGGCCTTTGCCCCATGGCACTACAGGAAAGACCAATGTTACTGGTACACATATGGTACATGAGCAAGATACAATACTTTGCCTGTTATGTGGCACAATGGGGGTCAGCTTAACTGGTTTGCCAATTCAGGTAATTAATCACCTGGATCAATTTTCCATGAATGCATTTGTACGTTTTTCTTTTCCCATAAGTTTTGGCCCTAGCGTTGGGGGGGGGGGGGGGGAGGGTGATTCAACCTAGTATCCTCTGCTTTAGGAGGCAATGCCTGTGTATGTATTTATGCATATAAATACAAATACATTTATATATACATATGTATATATTATGATATTGGAACCAACCATAGCTCAGTTGGTAGAGAAAAGGACTGTAGTGGGAAAATTCCCAAGAGACATCCTTAGGTCGTGGGTCCAGTATTTTTTTTTTTTTTTTTTTTTGATAGGTTAATGTGGGTCCACTACTTATCAAAAGAAAATATTACGCTATGAGGCTGCAATCACAATATTAGAACCGCAACAATTTAGAAAACAGAAACTAGCAAGTTTGCAATACATAAATTACCGATATTATGAGCAAATAAGAAAGATGACGACATCAACTAGTTAAATTTAGTTTCCTCTATTTATTATATATAAGATGGGTCCAAGTTACACCTAGTGTATCTTTAAAAAACTTACACACTTCACACCTTTTCTACTCTCATTGACGTCACCGTCATCTCTCTCTCTTTTCCTGAAGCTTCATCTCTCTCTCATAAGCACAAATGGCTTCTTACCACCATCGTCTCTCTCTCTCTTGCAAAAATAAAAATAGCAGCTGGTACCTATCTTAAGGTCTTTCCTGGTCAAAGGCCCACAACTATGAGAGATACAATATGAATATACAATAAGCATCCTTGGGAAGATTTATGGCCTTATAAACAAGGCTGAGATATGGATTCAATTTGAAAATGCTATTGTCAGTACCTCGAATGAAACTGTTGAGGTTAATGCAGTTAATCACTAAGTATCTTTTTGAGGTTAATTTGAAAATACAATTGAAGCATGACAAATTGCAGAGTGTGACATTAAGTTAAGAAACATTTATAAAAGGTGTTACAATAGTGGAAATTTTTAGTTTGGTAAACTTCGCTAGTTGTAAAGTTTTTCAGTTTTTCTGTCCTTCACTATCTTTCTGTCCTCTGTGCACCACGAGTAGTATCAACAACCAAAAGACCCCAATCTCTCCATGGTCAATTCTTGTTCCAGAACTCATCTCTCAAGGCTTACTCTGCCTGGGCATCAATAAAAACTTCCCTCTCTGCTTTCTTGCCATCGGTGCCATCACCACCACTACTTACCCCCTTTTCACCGTCCCAAATTTTGTCAAGCAAGTCAGATTTGAACCCAAAATTGGTGTGAGAGAGACTTGGTGGATGGAAGCAGCTTATGAGAGAGACGAAGATTCAAGAAAAAAATTTAAAAGAGAGACATATGAAGAAAACGATGATGAGGTTATTATGATCCAAGTGTTCCACATTCATTAAGTGTAAGCTTAACTATGTGTTTATAAGCTCTTGGGCACCCTTCCCTTGTAAGCCGGTTTTCAAGGGTGAGTTCTACCCATGGGTACATTTGGTATCAGAGTCAATCATCACCCTAATTAATCGGGTGTAGCTCATTGAGTATGAGATCAAATGAGTTACAGCTTTGTGATTGGATCCCGAAAGGGGCGACCTAGAGGCTGGATTAAAATTATTGATAGTTGAGTGGAGCCACCAAAAAGAGAAAGGGCTAACAACGGATCAATGTCGCTAGAGTGAGCCATCGTGGTATGTTATGATCCTAGTGTCCCACATTGGTTAAGTGTAAGTTTAACCATGTGTTTATAAGCTCTTGGGCACTCTCCCCTTGTAAGCCGGTTTTCAAGAGTGAGTTTTACCCGTGGATTTGTAACATATTGATAAGAACCAACAATTTCAATAGGAATTGGAAGAAGAATCCAAGAAAACTAAGAAGAAGGGAAGGAGCAGAGGATAACAAGATAATGAGGGAGAGAGAATAACAAGAATGGAGTTGTCTTATTCCTTATATGAATTGTACAATTGATATTCCCCTCAATATAAGCACCCTTGCACTAGTTAACTAACTGACAGCCTGGCATAACTAACTAAACTGACAACTAGCCAATCCAACTCAGCACTAACTGTTAACTTCTATAACTCCCTCAGCTAGTAACTAACAACTAACTCACTCACCATCTCACTCAGCAATCACTCACTCACTACAAGCACTCTCAACAGCAGCAATTGCCTTCCAAGCAACAGCAATGCCTATCAGAGGCTAGAGGGATTTTTTTATATTTTTTATTATTTTTTATGAATACTACAGAGAATTAATGCAATTAATCACTAATTTTTAGGATAATGATGATACAACCATTAGTGTTTTTTCACCGTTGACTCTAATAGAAATCAATGGTGTAGAAAAGGTGTAACTCTTTTAAAGTAACACCACGTATAACTTGAACATCTCTCTCTCTCTCTCTCTCTCTCTCTCTCTCTCTCTCTCTATATATATATATATATAGGTTCTCTTGAGAAGTTAGGGTTATCAATTTTTCAAAATTCTTACAAGGTGCACCACAAAAGCGGTTGTCTAATCCATAATGCAGTTCCAAGGGGTGTAAAGTTATCCAAGTTACTCTAAGAAAGACCGTAATAGCAAAACATTAGGCCAAACTTAATCAATTGGTGTTTCATCCTTGAAAATTTACCCAAATTTTAAGTTCATCCTTAAAATAAATTGCATGTCAAGTCGGTCCCTATCTTTTCAAAACTTAGTCATTTTTACAGTATCTTATTATTTCATAACCAAAAAAATGGGCACAATAAGGAATTGGCAATGGCACACATGAAAGACAAAGTTGAAAAAGGCCTCCTTGTGTCACTGCAATGCAAAGCCATGCAGAGCCACATTTTGCAAAGAGATTTCTAGCAAATATCATCAAGACAAGTAATCTCTATTTCCTATTAACCAACCTTCAATTTCTCTCAATTCTTTTCTTTTAAGGCAAATGGTTTTATTGGTGACTTTTTTTGGTGTTTTTTCATGGGGAGATGACGGATTTTAACACCAATCAGTTGTAGGCTTGCGTCTATGTAGACATGGATAGTCTGCAATGATTTTGGTAGTTGGGGGGATGGTTACTGAGCATGAGTGGGGGTTAGGCTGTGGTCATGGTGAGTGCCCGTGATAGATGGTGTAAGGGAAAAAAAATTACCAAAATGAAGTTTTATGAAAATCACAAGAACCAACTTGACAAAAGAAATTTTCTTTTTAAAGGCCGAGCTCGAAGTTTATGTGATTTTTCATAATAGAACATATGCTAATGTTTTTCCAGTGACTATAAGACTGCCTCTTTTTGGCTATGGATGAACATTAAGGAGGATCAATAAAGTCCTCCGTACGACATCATACCACCTCCAAAATTTAAATGGCTAATAGATTAGTTATAAAAAGTAAGTCGATACAACCATCCACAGTAGCAAAGTCATATCCTTTTTAGAATTTAGGAGAATGTGTGCGCAAAAAGTTTTATATAGCTCAGTTGTCATTCAACCACCAATATTTATTTGAATGCCCACCAAAAAAAAAAAATCACTCTAATTGCAATATCAATTTTTTTTTATTACAGCCACACCATTTCCTAACAAATTAAGCTTTTGGACAATTGATAATTTATGACAGTATCAAAGCAAGAGGTTCTGGGTTTAAACCATGTTTCCAACTTACACTCACACATTAACAATCAATAATTTATCACAAATTATGCAGTCTAAGTGATAAAAGTAGAAATTATGTCATATTCATAATTACCGTCACAAACTGGGTTTTGTAGGAATAAGATAAATGTAAAGAACAAAATTTTGGAGAAATTAAATTATAGCTAGTAATAGCATAAAAGCTAATAACATATTAATATTAGATTTAGAGAGAAGAGAAAAGAAAAAGAGAGGTGACTGACTCTGGTATCGAGTGGGTTAACGGAGACAGCACGAGCGCGAACGAGGACCTCATTGGGCTTGAGATCGGGTACTTCCACATTGGGCCGGACCTCCAGCACCTCCGGCCCACCGAACCGAGGCAGCACCACCGCTCTGCAACTCGTTACGATGCCTCTCTGACTCACCTTTGATTTCCAATCCCAACCTACTGAGTCTGAGAGTGAGATTCTTCTTCTCATGCTCACAATTCCCATTTTTCTTCCTTTCTTTCTTTCTTTTTATCGGACTCTTTATTTATTAGTTGGTTTGTTCGGTTTCAAATCAAATGACCAAAAGAAAGATTGCAGAGTTATTAGCGTTGTTTTGAGAGACGTGTCACTGGTTTGGGCCGCATTTAGCTCTATTCTGACCTTCTTCCACGCGCCAACTCATATGCTTTTCTTTCTTTCTTCTCCCAAGCCGTTAGAGTATTCTCGTGAGGTGTTTAAAATGCCAAATATTTGGCATTTGTCCCACTAAACACCAAAAATTCTCTCACATAAGGTGTTTTAAATACCAAAACATTTGGCATAAGTAAACAGTAACGTTCCAACTTTGGAACGGTACAGTCAAGAATGGTATATGAAAAAATTAATTTTTTATTATTTTTATCTCTCCTCTCATCAATTTTATCTCTTTTTTTTTTCTCTCTCAACCATATACCTCTCTTTTCTCTCAACCCTTCTCTCTCCTCTCTCTATTTATCTCAACCTCTCACAATCCGCCACAATGATCTCTCCACCTGCAACTCGCCTCTACCACTCACCAGCAACTCACATCAACCGCTCGCCAGAGCTTGCCTCTTCCACTCGCCAGAGCTCGCCTCCTCCACTCGCCAAGCATCTTGCTTCGCCTCTGCCGATGCACTCGCCAAGCAACCTGCCTTCACCGAAACTTGCTCGATCTCACTAAGATTTGAATCCCCTTATTTGTTTGGATTGTTTATGGTTGATTTTGGGGATTGGATTTGGTTTGAGAAATTGGATTGTAGTTTTGTAGGTTTGGTATTTTGAAGTGATGGTTTTGGCCGATAGTATTGTGGTTTGCTCGGTTTATGTTTGTTACATGTGGTTGTGCTGATTTTGGTTTTGTTTTGCATTTAGGTTGTTTTTTGTAACATTAGTGGGTTGTGGGTTATGGTAGTGGGTTTGTAACAATGGTGGGTTGTGGGTTATGGTGATGGGTTTGTAACAGTGGTTGGTTGTGGTGGGGAGGCCTATGGTGGGTGTTGGCAGTGAGTTGTGGTGTGGATGGTAGTAAGTAGTTGAAATGAGTTTTTTATTTTGTATTTTTTTATATTGTTAGTTTTTTAATGTTATTTTAATATTTGTATATATGTTTTAATGTAGAGAATTGAAGAATAGAAGATGTGATATATGGTGAATTGTAAAATGGTGTGTTAAAATAATTGTGAGAGACCTCGAAAGTGCCTCTCAAAAAAAAAAAATTTGTGTGGTATGCTTTTTAGGGCACCTCTCTTTTTAGGTAAGTGGTATGGAGTCGTTACTTATTTTTTATGTACAAAAAATAAGAAAAACTAATATACAAATATATGATTGAATTGCTTCGTTTCATTGATTGAATAAAAAATACAAATTTGAAAATTTGAACTTTACATGGCTTTGGGTCTCAGTTACAATTTACTCAAAATAAACAAAGACAATACTAGATCTACTTAGCCAAAGAGCTAAATTCGGTGGCTAGGTTACAAAATAGGAAGGTGTTAGGCACCCATTCCGCCCAGATAGAGTTTGGTCTTCTAGACTCTTGTGACCAATGTACCATTTTTATGCATATTATGAATGATATGTTGAACATGTGAAATAAACTAAACCACATAAAACCATTTATGAATGCATCCTATTTTTTGTTTAAAAATTCAGATCTGTTTTAATGATTAGAAAAAAAAAATTGATTTTGAATTGAAAAATCAGATCTGTTTTTGTATGTGTAAAAAGAAGGGTTTTTAAGGAGAAAATTCAGATCTGTTTTGTAATGATAAAAAAAAGTGGTTTTTTATATAATAGAAAAATCAGATCTGTTTTTATATTTGAAAAAGATATTTTTATAGAGAGAATCTCATTCATAAACTAATCTTACACTAAATGAACCAAACAAAACAAACAACAAAACATGATCTCTTTCTTTATTTCAAAAATCTACATGCATTAAAAAAAAAAATCAGATCTGTATCCAAAGAAGATACAAAATCCGTTTTTGTTTTAAGAAAAATTCAGATTTACATCTAAGGAAGATGCAGATCCGTTTTATTTTGAATAAAAATTCAGATCTACATTTAAGGAAGATGTAGATCTGTTTTATTTTAAAGAAAAATTCAGATCTACATCTAAGGAAGATGTAGATCCATTTTATTTTAAAGAAAAATTCAGATCTACATCTAAGGAAGATGTAGATTCATTTTATTTTTGAAAAAAAAATATTCAGATCTACATCTAAGGAAGATGTACATCCGTTTTATTTTGAAGAAAAAAAGTGAAGTACATGCATATCTTTAAAACTAAGAAACAAATTATAGTAACAATAAAAAAATCAAGAGCATATTTTCACAATCTAAATTAACAAGTCAGAATATGAATAATGAAACATGCATCATCATGATAAGAGAAACATAAAAACAAAAATGTTAGAAAACAACCTCTTGCATGAGCACTCTACTACTTGAGAGGATGTTTTAGGGTTCAAAGAAACTTATTCAGTTATCTTTGAAATCTAAAAACCCTAATTCTCGTAGCAAATCTCATATAGGATTAGCTAATATCAGCAATTTGAGAGTCTCAAAACGTATGCCTCTCAGAGCGTTAAAAAAATGTGTTAAATTATGAGATCCAAACTCTATTATAGAGGCCAGAAATCTCTAAAAAATAGGCTCGGATGATTAGGATGTGAATCCGTACTCGTCCTTTTGTGAAAAATGCCAAAAATGATATGCCTTATCGTCATCTGAAGGCCGTTGGGTCAAAGCCCAAAAGATGCCAATTTGGCACTTTTAAAGTGTCGTTTGGCACTCCAAAAGTGCCGAATTGGCTCTTGGATGCTGAACGCACTTTAGTGTTCGGGTGCCATTTGAACTCTCCTTCTAGGGTTTTTTGACCGGTCCTTGTATCTAGATGTGTTTTCATCCTCAGTCCGTGATTTTTTTTTTTATTTCTTTTCTAGATAATTCATGCTTTTTAAGGACAATTATCTTGTGGATAAATCCCTTAAAATAAATCTTGATAAAGTTCAAATTATCCACAATTTTAGTGTTATCCAATCATCCATTTTATTCATATGCATGCAACCCTACTTTAAACACTAATTGTCAACCAATCACAGAATTGTTTAATTAATTGCAATTGTTTAGCCAATCATAATTAATTTAAATTAATTATGTGTGGTCGACTCTTCCTAGACACAATGCATATGGACTATGCAAACTTGATCATGCGATATTTCTCAATTCGATGGTTCGATTTAGGAACTGAACACATCGTTGTGACCGTTAAAATCTCAAGATCATTGTTGTGATATGCAATGAATGAATTGATGCATGCAATGCAAGAATAAATTGATGCATGTAATGCAAGAACAATATAATACATGTAATGCAAGAATGATTTTTTGGGTACATGGATGGTCACTCCAGTTATCTTCCTTAATTAAATCATGGATGTAAAATCGAGTGTCTACAATAATAAAGTAGCCTTTTGGTGTGTTAAAAGGGAATATTTATAGGAGATCTTATGGTAATGCTTTATAAGCTTCTTTTTTTCTTAAAAAAAAAATAACAAGCTTTTTTTCCCTTAATTTTTTTTGATGGGCCCTTAAATTATTTATTGTTCTTAAATCTCAGACGGTGTACTTTTTTTACTTAGTTTTATTTTAAATAGTTTAACTTTCATTTTTGTAAGGACACAATTCAAATTCCCAAACCACGACTGGGAGGAAATGGGCTTGAAAGGCTTTTCTTCACAATGAATTTGTAGAGGATGGGTTTGTAATCTAGACTTCAAGGATGGCTTAGACAATTACAAAAAGAACGGGCTTTGGGCCCAATGGAACAAAACAAATAATCGTTTGCAAAGAGTAAGACTGAGAATTCCTCCTCGGACTGTTTCCGAGGATAGTTTATAATAGTATTTCTCAAGTTTGGATACAAATATTGATTATCATACACCTTTTCTTTCTTAAAAAGCCTCTCTCTTTTTCGTATGCCTTCCCCTCTATTTATATCCTTTTCCTTCTCTTCATCATCTTCCACTTTCTGGTTGCGATCCTCATTTTTGGATACTTGTCCCATCCATTCTTCCCTAAAGCCCGCTGGGATTAGGGACCAAGTTCCAAGCTCTATGCTCAGGTCCCATCCTTCCATCTATACAGTCAGCGTATCAATTACAGAGCTTTTAATGTATGGGCGGTGGTAGCAGCTTTACTTTAGACATTCCACCGCTCTTTCTTATTGTCCTCCACGTATACTGTGTATCCCCATAGTTGTAGGACTCTTTATAACCTAACTCGGGGACACTAAATTTCTCTTCCTATGTCCTCGGATTAACATTCCGAGGACAAATCTACTCCTCGGACGTTTTTGGGACATTTAAATACTTCACGATCATTTTGATGTTTTCGGATTTGGGTTTTTAGCCCAAAAGACTTCGTTGGGCCGTCCTTCATAAATTACTGGGCCCAATACCCCTACAATTTAGCTTTTACCTTTTTATTTAATATTATATATAAATAATTTACAAAAAAAAAAAAATTCTCAAACTGACTTTTTTTTCCTCTTTTTCTCTTTTTTATACAATTATTTATTAGGGTTTCTTACTTTAAAAAAAATAAAAAATAAAAAAAGCACCTTACTATGAGCAATACCACACACACAAAAAATTCACATTATTTTTCATAACAATTGACTTGTCAAGCTTTTACTTGATCATATCTGAACTCATCACAGACCTTTTTTTTTTTTTTTTTACCTACCAATAATAATCTACTACATCAACAAGATGTTCAATTTTTTGGTACGAGACTTTCTCCCTTACTATTCCCTCGAATTTCAGTAGTCTACTTGTCCCACACATATACTGTGTTATATAGGGAGGAAACCTTTAGGGGTAAACCCAAGATGTTGACTAGAAGTTTCAAGCTCATTAGTCATAACCATATAAAAGTTGTGCTTTTCTTACTATTTAAACGATATCCAACATAAATTGTGATTATGATTTTAAAAATTGAATCGGTCAGTTGAACTAGTTCAATTGGGAACTAGACATGGAACCGGTCAGATAAAAACTGGTGGTTGAATAGAAAAAATCATCGATTCAACCAATAAAAACCGGGAATCGAACTTGTTTTCCGTTTTTTGATTGTTTTGATTTTTGAAACCATGATTGTAATACAACTACTGATATTTGTGGGTTGGATTATAATCCTTTAAAGTTCCTAGTGTACCTTTACTATTTATTTTCTAAAATTCTATCCATTCATTTTGAAAGAAGTGGATTGAATTTTGCAGCATCGTCAATAATTTAAATAAATACCAAAATGGTAATGTTTAATTTGTTTTAAATTGTTAATGACATAGTAAAATCCAATTCACTTATTTCATAATAAATTTATGGGATTTTTAGGAACTTTATCACAAAGATACCCTGAGAATTCTAAATAATCATTTTTGTCATCAATAGTTTTATTGTCCATCAGTTATAACTTGTCATCTTAATAAATTGTGAACAAAAAATATGTTCATAAACTTATGCATGTGCGGAAGTAATTGTAGACACTCAATTTTGCACCCATAATGTAACCTTGGAAGATGACAAAATGACCATTTTATGTACCCAAAAACCATAGTTGCATTTTAGTCAATAACTCATTCATCACATATCATGAAAATTATTTTAAGATTCTAACGATCACAGCAGCGTGTTTGGTTTCTAAATCGGACAGTCGAATTGAAAGATATCACAAAATCAAGTTTTAACGGTTTGCATGCATTCATTTAGGTGAAACTATTCACACGTGATTAATTGAAATTAATTTTGATTGGTTAACAATTAAAATTAATTAAATGAGTTATTGTGATTGGGAATATTTTTATTAAAATATGATTGGTTGCATGGGAATAAAAGAAATAGGCTGATAATGTCAAAATTGGACTAATAATTAGGTTTTAGGGTAATTATCCCTAATATTTTAAAGGTTTAATTATCAAGTTAGGATGAGTTTTATCAAGAATATAAGTCCAAGACAAGTCTAAATACAATTCTCAACTTAAAAAAAACCCTAAAAAGAGGTCAAAATGTGTAAGAAAATGAAAGTGAGATGAAACTGCTGAAAGTGCTAATCGGCACTTCAACATTGCTGTTTGGCACAAACTCTAGAATAGGCCCAAATACGTTATGTTTGGGTCAAAACTCATCAGATCCATTTTTTTGGGGGATAAAACCTAACCCAACTCGTGTCTGCTGATTTTCAAAGCAATCTTAGCTTATTTTTTAAGTAAATACCACATCTATAAATAGAGGAGACCACCCAAATTTCAACACCCTTCTTCCCCTCGTTAAAGAAACTCTAAAAGTTGTCCTATAGGATTTTCTTTTTTTGTTAAGTGACAATTCTTTAGATCTCAGAGAGATCCTTTCTCTCTTATTTCTAAAGCAATTCCCACTTTTAGAATTCTTTCATGCATTTATATTTTTGTATTGTTTTGCATAACATGTGTTTCTTCATTCCACTCTTTACATAATCATGTCTATGGTTTGTTCACAGCATGCTTTCTTTTCCAAATTTTAATTCACATGATTAGTCTAGGATTTTATTTGTTGTTGATTAACATGCATAGATCTAAGGTTAAATCATTGTTTGAAATTCTAAATCTGCAAGAAATTTCATGCATAAAAACACTTTTATTTTCCATACATAATAGATTTGAATGTTTTTATAAAATCTCTTCGTTGTTTTTTTTGTCTTACAAAAACAGATCTAAATGTTTTTATAAAATCTCTTATTTGTTTTTGTCTTACAAAAATAGATCTGTATTTTTTTTATAAAAAATTCATTCTTTTATATCATAAAACCAGACTTGTATTTTTTTATTTAAAATTCACAACCTTCATCATAAAAATCGTATCTTAATTTTTTAATCATGATTCTCATTAAACTTTTTGTTGGCATAATATAAGATTGCAAATCTAGGATTTAAAAATAATGTTTTAACCCTAGATCTAGGAACTTTAACATGGCATTTTTGTTTGCATCTCATTAATCTCTTGCATATGGGTACTTAGTTGATTATTTAGAGTGTAGAAGACTGAACTCTATTTGGGCAGGATGGGTGCTTAACACATTGCCATCCTATAACCTAGCCCCCGAGTCTAAA
The DNA here is from genome assembly GCF_040712315.1 of Castanea sativa. Lineage (NCBI taxonomy): Eukaryota > Viridiplantae > Streptophyta > Magnoliopsida > Fagales > Fagaceae > Castanea > Castanea sativa. The sequence goes on from NC_134018.1 coordinate 23,879,930, forward strand.
TCCTAGGTTCGTAGATTGTGTTTTATCAGTACCCCAAAAAAGAGGTACTGATACACTTTTTTTAAAGGTGATCTCTCACATCAATAAGAAGCAGAACATGTCTACTTTAAGAAAATAGAATGCTAACTTTTGTTTTTGAATGATAACTTTGAATCCACGAGGGGTTCCTTCGATCCTCACGAAGAGATAGTCAGGAATCCACCAGAGAAACAATAGATAAAACTTTATAATTTTTTAAAACTGAATATGAAATTATTCCAAAAACGTTTACAAAATCGGAGGCCTGCTTAAAGGCTCCACAAAACTTGACTAACAATAAAATATAATCTAAAATAAATTCTAATTAATACCTAACCATAATAAAAATCAAATTTAACCTAAAAACATTGAAGCATCTAAAAATAATTGTAGGGGCATTGGGCCCAGTAATTCACCAAGGATGGCCCAACGAAGCAACAGGAAACAGGTGATGGCTCCTCGTCGGAACGGATTACTTCACCAAATGGGTTGAAGCCGAACCATTATCAAATATCAGAGACATGGAAGCAAAAAAGTTTGTATGGAAAAATATCGTTACCAGGTTCGGCATCCCTCATACTCTCATTTCAGATAATGGTTTACAATTTGATAGCAAAGCCTTTCAGAAATACTGCTGTGATCTGGGCATCACGAATAGATATTCCACTCCGGCTTATCCGCAAGGAAATGGGCAAGCCGAGGCTGTCAACAAGGTAATAGTGAGTGGACTCAAAAAGAGGTTGGGGGACGCTAAGGGGAGGTGGGTAGAAGAATTGCCACATGTCTTATGGACGTATCGGACTACACCACGAAGATCCATAGGTGAAACACCCTTCTCCATGACTTATGGAGCCGAGGCAGTAATACCCTTAGAGACTGGGTTCCCAACCCTGAAAAAAAGCTCTTTCGTTCCAGATAGCAATGATGATCTATTGAGGAGAAATTTGGACTTAGTTGAGGAACGACGGGAGAACGCCATGGTTCAACTAGCTTATTATCAACATAAGCTAAAAAAGGGGTATGATTCTCATGTAAAGCTTCGACCTCTTGGACCTGGTGACTTGGTATTAAGGAAAGTTTTGGGCACAACAAAGAACCCTGCTTGGGGAAAATTGGGGCCCAACTGGGAAGGACCGTATCGTATTACTTCGGTCGCAGGAATAGGGGCTTACAATCTGGAAGATTTGGACGAACGTGTTGTACAACGTCCCTAGAATGTAAATAATCTACGAAAGTACTATTATTAAATAAAAGGCACTTCAGCCGTTTTTTGTTAAAACTACATTACGTTCATTGTCTTTGTTCATTTAAGTATCAAACTGAAGCTTGGTGTGCCTAGATCCTCGGACCACATACCTCGTCTAAATTGATATTTTTTACCAAGTGTTAAACAGAACCTAAGTTACGTCTGGTCCTCGGATCATCTACTTTGGGAAAATTAACATTTCAACTGTTTCATTTAAGTATCAAACTGAAGCTTGGTGTGCCTGGATCCTCGGACCACATACCTCGTCTAAATTGATATTCTTTACCAAGTGTTAAACAGAACCTAAGTTACGTCTGGTCCTCGGATCATCTACTTTGGGAAAATTAACATTTCAACTGTTTCATTTAAGTATCAAACTGAAGCTTGGTGTGCCTGGATCCTCGGACCACATACCTCGTCTAAATTGATATTCTTTACCAAGTGTTAAACAGAACCTAAGTTACGTCTGGTCCTCGGATCATCTACTTTGGGAAAATTAACATTTCAACTGTTTCATTTAAGTATCAAACTGAAACTTGGTGTGCCTGGATCCTCGGACCACATACCTTGTCTAAATTGATATTCTTTACCAAGTGTTAAACAGAACCTAAGTTACGTCTGGTCCTCGGATCATCTACTTTGGGAAAATTAACATTTCAACTGTTTCATTTAAGTATCAAACTGAAGCTTGGTGTGCCTAGATCCTCGGACCACATACCTCGTCTAAATTGATATTCTTTACCAAGTGTTAAACAGAACCTTAGTTATGCCTGGTCATCGGATCATTTACTTGGGGAGAATTAACATTTCTTTTCTTTTTGTCGAAACATCAAATCTTTGCATACCTAAGTCAAAAGACCATATGCCTTATTTCATATATTTGACATAGTTCAACTAGAGGTCCAAAATGAAGAATCAATTACTTAATGCATCACTTAATGCAGTTCCTGGCATATTAAGCCTGCCTGGAGTATCAATTTCAATTCAGGTTATGGCTTTAACTTTAGTAAAGAGCAAAAAGATGGTACTTTTGGAGTGATATGATTAAAACAAAACAAAAAGTGAGAGCCATCTAACAAGGAAAGTAGCATTCATGCTTATATTAGATTCCAATAGTACTTTTGCAATTACAAAAAAAAAAAAAAAAAAAAAAAAAAAAAAAAAAAAATTGCGAAATTACACTTAGAAATAAAATAAAATAAAAAAAGGGAAGAAGAAGGCAACATCAAAAACTATGGAGAAGCAGTCACTGTTTCAGCTTAATCTTCAGAGGGCCTTTGGGGTCTTGAGGAGATGGAAGCTGAACCGAGGACTCAACGGCAATTCCTTTGCCTTTGGGATCATCCATCAAAGTTATTGGATTAGCTTGATCACCCAGCTCATCCTTTGAAGATTCCTGAAGGTCACTTAAAGGATGTATGTCTTCTAGTGCATTTTCTTGTGCTGGATCAACTTGTTTAAGAACATCTTCAGGAAGAGCTAAATCTTCAGCCAAATCACCTCCCTTATCCTCAGATGATCCATGGGCAGCTTCGTGGGCAGTTTCAGGAATGGTAGAAGCTCGAATTGCATGAGGATAGTAGACATTCTCTGCTTTCCAAAGAGTGGAAGAGGCGTCAACCCCAGCTTGGGAAAGTGCCTCATTCCACACTTGGAGGCAGTAATGCCTACACACCTCGGGAACCTGAGCCTTGAAGGTTTCCGTTATCTCCTTCACACCTATATCGTAACCTTCCTGTTCAGCTCGGTCCCTTGAGATCTCGGCCTCTTCTTTTGCTTTTTCAGCTCTTTCCTTCTCCTCAAGGGCTTCCTCTTTACCCTTAATGGCCTCCTCTTTGATCCTCTCAGACTCTATCAGGTCTTTCTTGAGGTCCTCAATTAGCCTTCGTGCTGCAGAGAGGTTGTCGTCGGCTTGGCAGAGCATTAATCTCTGGTCCTCGGCCTGTTTAGTTGTCGTTTTCAGGTCAGCCTCTAAACCTGCCTTCTCACTCTCTGCCTTAACCAACTTAGCCGAGACCTCCTGCAACTTCTTCTTCTGAAGGTTCGAAATCTTCTGGGCGGTTTCACGCCTTGACTCCTCGGCCTTCAGGGATTTATAGGAGTTGATGGCAATCTCTTCTGCCCTATGGGCAGATTGAACGGCCTGTGAACGAAAATACAAGACTTATACATTCATGTAAAAAACAACAAAATATAGCAAGAGTTTAGAGAACAAAACTTACCATTGCAAGCTCCTTCTTCAAAATCATAAAAACGTTATGGTCCCTTTTCCTTCTAAGTTCACCCATGTCCTCAGGGAGCAAAAGCGCCTACTCCAATGCGTCTGCGACGCATGCAACTGTCCCCTCATCGGAGTTTCTGATGGACGCATCCACGGTGATAGCCTGGTCATCCATGGACATGTCAGGAAGCCACAAAGGGGCGCGCACGGCCATCTGTTGTTCGATTCTTTTTTCCGACTTGGTCTGCATGGCCCGGGCCTGCTTACCACCCCTTTCAATCTAGGGCTCCTTGGGAAGAGAGCCCTTTCCTGCCTCCACCACTTCTTTTCCTTTTGGCTGATCCCTTTTCCTTTTAAGGTCAGCTGTGTTGGTGCGTTGGGTTTGGGAAGGAGGGGGAGGAGGAGGGAGCCTAGTTTCAGGGCCTTTATCAGCACCCTTTTCTTGAGTCCGAGGGCGCACCTCTTTAGGAGGTTCTTGGGCTCTAAGGCCTTTGTCAGCGCCCTCAAGGACATCTTTTAGGCTGGGCTTAATCTTACGTTGAATGCCCATATTGTCAAGCTCTTGAGTAGTAGCTTGCGAGACTTGTGTGGAGGTGCCGAGGATGGGAATTGAATCTTCAGGAGAGTGGGGTTGATTAAAAACTTCAAACTCGTCCTCAGAATCAGATACCTCAACTACTTCTTCTTCTTCCTTTACGGTAGTATGGGAAGACGCAGCTTCACCGGGGACTAATTGTGTGGGGAAAGGGACTATGGGAATCCCAACTGGAACAAGTTGTGGTGGTTGGATTGGTTGGGTGACCAAAGTGCCTTGAGGAATAGGAGTCCCCTCTGGTAGCAGTAAACCTTCAACGACAACGCTAATCCGTGGAAGGCGAGGGTCGTGGGCTTTGATCACGCACTTCGGCGCTTGAAAGGCTTTGGATATCGGATTGTAGCCGAGGATCAGATGAGCCGCTCGGAGTTGGCCGTCTGTATGCACGAAAACCTCAGCTTGAAGGATCGTGTCCAACCGTCCGAAATCGACAAGATTAGGATGACGATCCGCTGCGTGTGGATCTGTAGAGTTATCCAAATAGAAGAGGGTAAGAACAAGTAAAAAGACAAAAAAAATAATAGTATGTATATAATAGTATAATGGTTTTAATGGTTCTATATAGAAGCCAAAAAACTTCACCTGGAGTCCCTTCCCTTGTCGGACAGGGGAGGCTGTCGTGCCAATTTCCTGATACGATCAGGAAGTCGTTTTTTAGGCCCTTATTAGATTCAAGCAGACACTGAATTAGCCTAACTTCTGGGTATCTAGATTTTAGGTAATATTCGTCTTTTTTGCTTAGGTAATGGAGGTTATAAACCTAGTTCACATCGTGGTGAGTGAGCCCTAGGTTCATCTTCTCATTTAAAGCATCTACGGAACCTAGGATCCTAAAGACATTTGGGGCGCACTGGGTGGGAGCTAATCTAAAAGCCCTAAGATAGTCCCTAGTCACGGTTCCCATAGGGATTTTCATTCCCCCTTCGATGAACGCAATCATCAGAATTACAACCTCCCCCGTTTTTCTTTTTAAATAATATTCCTCCTCGTTACAGTACCTAATAGATACGTCCGAGGGGATTTTGTATTTAACCTTGAACTGCTCTATTTTTTCGTTTGAATCCACCAGGGACGCGAATCTACCCATCTTTGAAAAAAGGGGGTGTGAAGAAAAGTAAAAAGGAACTACGTCGAGGATGAAAGATACAGAGAAAAAGAAAAAGATGGGGAGGGAAAGAAACAACAGAAACAAAGGGCTGATAAGGAGGGGAGAGAGTATTGAAGAACTTACTTTAAAAAAGAAGAAGGCACGGTCACCTCGGACAGTGTATTTGATAAAAGGAGAAGGTACGGGAAGATGACAAGTGTGGCAGGTACGTTATAAGATTACTGTAGTGTGAAGAAATTTTTGAAGGAAGTTAGTACTTATATATCAAAAGGAGTTATGAGGCGGGCGAATTCCCGCCTCAACACGGGAATCGCTCTCAACCGTTGGATATGTGTCACATCTTTGAAACATGGGGGACATAGAGGCGCTAGTAATTAATTCGGGGGCGTTTCGCATACCGAAGCATCGGGAACACGCAACGGGTAATTCAAAGGTTATTTCCCCGTCAGCAATGTTGCCAAAATTCCGTAGGATAAAAAGGTTTTTTAAGTCGAGATCCTATTTTTTCCTCCCGAGGTGAAAAAATAAAGAATCTCGAGGGGCTATTGTAGGGGCATTGGGCCCAGTAATTCACCAAGGATGGCCCAACGAAGTCTTTTGGGCTAGAAACCCAAACCCGAAGACATCAAAAAGATCTTGGAGTATCTAAATGAATCTCATAAAGAAATACCAAGTAAAGATATGATAAACAAATGACCAATTACGTTCGAGGAGAAGATGTGTCCTCGGATTGTTAAGCCGAGGACATAGGAAGAGAGGTTTAGTGTCCCCGGGTTATGTTATAAAGAAACCTACGACTACGGGAATACACAGTACACGTGGAGGACAATAGAAAGAGCGGTGGAATATCTAAGGTAAAGCTGCTACCACCGCCCATACATTAAAAGCCCTGTAAATTGATACGCTGACTGCATAGATGGAAGGATGGGACCTGAGCATGGAGTTTGGAACTTGGTCCCTAACCCCAGCGGGCTTTAGGGAAGAATTGATGGGACAAGTATCCGAAATCAGGATTGCAACCATGAGGTGGAAGATGATGAAGAGAAGAAAAGAAGTATAAATAAAGGGGAAGACATACGAAGAAGGGAGAGGCTTTTTCAGTAAGAAAAAGGGCCAATAGTATATGATAATCAAGAATTGTATCCAAACTTTAGGAAATACTATTATAAACTATCCTCGGGTTTTGTCCGAGGAGGAATTTTCAGTCTTACTCTTGCAAACAACTCTTTATTTTGTGCCATTGGGCCCAAAGCCCGTTCTTTTCCTCATTATCTAAACCATCCTTGAAATCTAGATTACAAACCCATCCTCTACAAATTTATTGTAAAAAAAATGCCTTTCAAGCCCATTTCCTTCCAGTCATAGTTTGGGAATTTGAATTGTGTCCTTACAATAATAAATAATAACCCTAAGCCTAAAATAACGAAAACATAAAAATAACTGAATTTAAGAATTATAAAAAAAAAAAAAAAGTGTAGATTTTGTCCTACATCAAACCCTTCCAATTGAAGAAAAAAAAAAAAAAATCTTGTCCTCAAGTTAATAGTTGGGATCTAAAATCTTACATGCCAAGCAAACAAATATTTGGAATACTTGAGACCCTTGACCTTCTTTCCATACTTGCAACTAATCGATGAAATAAACAAATCAACTTTCTTTTACCTTAATCTTCATGCAATTATATAGATTTACCAAACAAGAGGCAACGATCACGTCAAATCTTTCAACCCCAATAAAATAAATAAACTTTGGTGTATTGCTTACCGCTAAAATAATAGAGTCTTGAGATTGACAACCATCTAATTTGATTTCATCAAGCTCCTTGACAATTTGCTCTTCGATTTATTTTTCAATGGTCTATGCTATCTCGACTTCATGATCTTTCTCTATAATGGACCTTCATTAATCTCCTCCCTAATCTTGATTTCATGTTCTTCTTCTATAACTGTGAACGATGCTCTTCAATTAGGATCAGCAGCAGGGAGGGTCACCACGCTTTCAACCCAAGCCAATTGGTCTGCATTCAACACCAGATGACTTACGGCAGCAAGAAAGAAATTCAACACCTGATATCAACACCTGATTTTGATATCAGGCCCCAAGTACAATCAATGGACTTCACCTTGCCAACCTTTTCTGGCCTACACACCCAGTCAGCACCACCAATAAAAAATACGTCTCCTTCCATCTTCAATTGGATGAAGAGACCTCAGTAACTAACCTATACTTTTCCTCCCTACATTTAATGTAGTACGTCCCTTTAGTTGACAAGGTAGGCAGGAGTTGGTAAGAAAATAAGGGTCCGTTTGTTTTCCCATCTCAAACTCACAGTTTTACATTTTAAACAATATTACACAATTTTTCACACACTTTTTCATCTACACATATTTCAAAAAATTACAAAAATTTTATCTCAAACTACTCTACCAAACACCTCTTAAGAATTTTTTTTATCTAAAATTAGGCTCTTTTGACCATCACTCATGAGTCATGATCCCCCGTAACACTTGAGCCCCTATAAAAGTGCGCCAAGTGTTGGATGTCAGTTGGGAGATTGCTATGCCTAGTAATCTTAATAACTTCCTGGTGAGACAATTCAAAGGGAATCTCAATCCACTGATGAAGGAAGCCTTGTAAAAACCAATCTCCTAGGCCTAGTCATCATGAAAGTAACATCTTTCTCCTACCTCAGTTAGCTTATTGGGCACGTTGTTAGGGATTTGAAATCTAGATTCATCAACCCTTTCTCGAAAAAAGGGAAAGAGTAATGTTGGTTCACTTCCTACTCCTTACGCAATATGAAAGGACAATTAGAACCCTCGGATAAAGAGGAACAAGAAGCTTCATCGACGGGTATAGCGCCTGGCAACTCGGCATCAGACAAATACTCCTTAAGCTCAACATTAGACAAATCTTCTCTTGAATTAGCCCCCGACAAGTATGTTCTTGATGACTCTAAGATAATATGTTGGCTACTGAATTCCTGCTGACTGCTGATGCTTGGGGTAACCCTCAGTCGTCTGTCACTCTATGGTTAGACAACCCAAGACCACTTGTGGACTCACTCACTCATCTTACACCTACAATGACAAAATTAATACTAATTTCACTCGTCCGACTCCATAAGACCTATCTACCTAAGAATGCAATAAAAGGAAATAAGTTAAAGAATTTTAGGCTGCGTTTGTTTTGGCTGAAAATAGATTCAGGAAAACAATTTACAACCTGTCGTGTGTTTGGTTGCGCATGGAAAATTTGGTCAAATTGAAAATCATTTCCGTTGACAGTAAAATGAGCTTGGTTGAGAGAAAAATCAATTACAAATCTATTTTACCTTCAAACCATTTCCAGAAAAAAAAAAAAAAAAAAAAAAAAAAAAAAAAAAAAAAAAAAAAAAAAAAAAAACACGAACCAAGAGAGAGAGAGAGAGAGGCCCGTCACCGTTAGAGAGAGAGAGAGCCCGCCGTCGGGGCCATGCCTCTCACTACTGATCAAGCAAAGATCGACTCCAACGCCATGCGATCTCACCTTTGCCTCCACCGCGCGATCTCGCCTTCGCCTTCGCCTCTGCCGCGCGATCTCGCCTTTAGATTGAACCTAATCGCCCCCAATCGTGCGATCTCGCCTCCGCCGCGCGATCTTGCCTCTAGATCGAACCCAGTCGCCTCTCTCTCTTCCTTCTTCTCTCAATTTGACCGGATTTGATGATTTTTTTTTTTTTTTTTGGTTTTGTTTCTTTTGTGTTTCTCTGCTGAGAAATGATATTATATATTTGTTTGGAAGCCGAGAAAATGTGAGAAAATGTGAGCAACAAGTAGAAAATGTGTTTTCTATAATATTTTCAAGAACACAACCAAACACTAAAAAATATTTTTCAAAGTATTTTTAAAAATACCACCAAACACCTAAAAATATTTTCTTTTCCGAAAAATATTTTCACTTGAAAATATTTTACATTTGGAAAACATTTTACATCCAACCAAACACAACCTTAGTCATGCATAAAATTACTGGAATTGGAAGGATATGAAAAGTTATATATTTTTTGGTTTGTTTGTTATTTTCTCTCCACAGATATAATAGTAACAAAAATAGTCTAATAATAGTAGGTGCCCACTTAACGAAAAAAAGAAAAGAAAAAAGAAGGTATTATGTGCAATTCCTTTCCTTGATTGATTTGATCATTCTCTCTATAAATTTTCATGTCTTTTTTTTTTTTAAAGTTATTATTATTATTATTATTATTAATTTTTTCATGTGAAAATACGGGGTGACTAGAACCTGCCTGCAACCCGATTGGCTCAACCCATTTTCAACCCGTTTAAAATGGTCAGTTTTTGAACTTGGCTCGCTTGACTCGCAACTCGATTGATTGACCCAACCATTTGCCATGTCTACTTACCATTGTCAATTTACCACATCAACAGGTGTGAACAGAGTTGTCAAATTTTCTATGTCTATAGACTTTTTAAATTTTTTTTTTTATGTAGTTCATGTTAATTAGTAATAGTTTTGCTTCTAAAACAGGATAACAGAGATTAAGTGATATTTAATTTTTTATAAGTAATATTTAAATATATAAAAAACCTCAATTTCAGTTTTCGCCTTAGATCTCCAAAAAGATATTTTAATGTAATTATGTAAACACCTTAACAAAAAGAAAGCATATTCAATTACTCATCATATTCTATTTATCTAGTAAATTTATGTGACTTTTTACTATTTATACACATTTTTATAAAATTGAGTAAATTATTAGAAAAAACTGAGATCATATTATCATTTTCAGATTATCTTAAAGCAAACAATAATGTTTTGTTTCCCTAATATGTTGTATATATATTTAGTTTCTACACCGTAATAGAAATTAACTATTTTTAAAATTTTAATATGTAATTAACTATATGAACAAGAAACTTTCACAAAAGAAAAAGATTTAAAAAATTCAAATATTATAATAGCTAAATATAGAGGGGCTCTATCAAGGTTCATGATGGATTGTGACTTTCCAAACGGTGCACTTTGATTTCTATGTTGGTATGCAAGAGTGCATTTTTGAAAGGATTGATCAGGGCCTTTTTGCCAAGGGACTCACTAAAACTTATGTGTAAGGCAAGTTAGTGGAGGACTTATAGTTGCTTATTGGTTCATTTAGAAGGTAGAGTTATGCTCAATTTCAAGACCAAAGAAATAGAGTGGAGTTTCAGTTGGCTAAATTATCATTAAGTATGAGTGAGTTAAACTTTTGGTTAGATGAAATTCCTCCCAGGTTAAGGAAGATAGTCCAAGCTGATGTATTACTTTAATCTAGATTGCTATTTTTATTTTAAGAAAAAGTAGGCAAGAGTTTTTAACAAGTATTTGCTAAATACTACGGGTTTTTTTTTTGGGTTGGTCGGGGGGGGCATCTGCCCCCCATCGACCCCCCTGGTGGTAGGTGGTTGATTTTGAGTGGTGGTTGGTTTACAGTACTGGCGGGGGGTTATGGTGGATTTGGTGGGGGGTTTTGATTTGTTGGGGTGGGTTGTGGTAGTGTTGGTGGTTGCTACCGTGAGTGGTTATGTGGATTTTGTTTTTGTTTACTTTTTTGTTCTTTTTTTAAGTTTATTTTAATATTATATCTCTATATATTAAGAGGATTTAGAAAGTTTGTTATGTCTTCAAAAAATGTCAAAAAAAATACCTCTAATCTAATTAGATAATCTTTATTTTTTTAAAAATAAAAAATGGGGTTAAAATTGTAATTCAACAAAAAAAAAAAAAAAAAACAAGTTAAACAACCTAACGTTGTTGTTATTTTTTCATCACACTCCTAGATTTTTTGTGATTAAAAAATGTAATAATCTCAAATTATAATGGATGCAAATTATTAAATTTTATCCAAAAAATAGAAGAATCTCTGAGTAAACATGTGCTCAAAGGCTAGTATTATTTTAAATTGTTGCATGGAATAATAAATTGGATGAAAAATAGTGTGTTAAAATAGATAAAGTAATTAGAGCTCTCAATGCAAGAAATTTGTTTCCAAATAACATTAAATATAAAAAAATTTAGTTAGTTGTCATGTTTCAAAACAATGTTGTAAACTAGCATATCGAGAGTTTAAAACTCGAGTTCCAAGATAAAACTTGAGTTTTTAAGTCTCGATTTGTAAGTGGTGGGAGCTGATGTGGAAGAAAATCCTCGTGAAATTTGAGTTTTTAAGACTCGAGTTTACTTTTAAGACTTGAGTTTCACCATTTTAACTTCTTCCTCGCGTTCTTTTGAGTTCTGACCTAGCGTTCTTCTTCATGCATATCTGAAGACTAGATTGTCCAATCGCCCACCCAGCTTTCAATCGTCCAATCGGAGTTCTAGCGTTCTTGGTTTTTCCTCTGTTCTTCGTTAGATTGTTCCTTTGTTCTTCGTCATCAGATCGTTCCTCTGTTCTTCTTTAGGTCTGTTGTTCTTCAAGTACCAAAATCGAGTCTTAGAGACTCGGTTTTGCTTTTTAGAACTTGAGTCTATAAGACTTGAGATCTATTTGGCATCATATTTTCAACCCACCAAGTGGGAATCGAGTATTTAATCCTCGAGTTTTAGACTGAAATCGAGTCTCTAAAACTAGAGATGCTAGTTTGCAATTTTCTTCAAACCACATGTTAACTTATGATATTCTTTCTTCTCACTGTGCTAGTTTGCAAATTCCCTCCCCAAGGCAAACATAAAGTAGAAAATAATGACTTCCGCGAAGGCAATTTTCAGAATAGCAGTGTGAGGGAGGGCAATATAGTAAGTTAACACACGTTTGTAACGTATTAATAAAATAGCATCTCAAGTTTTAGAAACTCGAGTTCCATTTTAAAACTCGATTTTCAAACACTCGCTTTATACTTGATGACGTGTACAGCAATTTCAAAAAATGCCACATAGATCTCGAGTCTATAAGACTCAAGTTCTACAAAATCAAAGTCGAGTCTTGCAGACTCGATTTTCTTGGTGGAAAATGTGGAAATTGAGTCTGTAAGACTCGAGTTCCACACACAGACCAACAACAAAGAGACCCAGAGACCAGAACGACGTTGAAAGAGAAAACCCATCCCATACCACCACCGACACTGCAAAAATTTCACATGAGTAGCTCCGGTCAGCTCGCAATCCCAACACCCACTCACCGACACCAAGTGCTAATCATGTGCATATATAGGACTATTATTCTATTGTCTCCGACAACATTTTCATTTCCGACAAATACAAGAAATGGTGTCAACGTACAGAGATCGGACGGCGGAGCAGATCACTCTCGGAGACTCTGAAGAAGATCGGAGGAATCACAGCCGTTCATCATCAACGAAGATCATCAAGAAGAAGAAGAAACCCATTACGATCTAACGACGGAGGCTGAGGGTTTGAGATCCACTGAAAAAATAGGGGAAGAAGTCAGACGAAGAAGGCAGAGACGAAAGGGAAAATGGTGGAAATCGAGTTTTTAAAACTCGATTTCCACGTGGAATTTTTTCCACCTTGGCTTCCAGTGCTTGGGTCTTGAGTTTTATAAACTCGAGTTTCTAAAACTCGAGATGCCAGTTTTTCACTTTGTTTCATGACAGGACAACTAACAATATTCTTATAAAATTAAAGTTAAATGAAAAAAAAATTCGACTTCCGCGAAGGTGAGATATTACAAAACAATCCACCTTGGCCAATTCTCTTGAAAGTTGGCGCTTGTTTTCTGCCTTTTGAGTTTGACACCTTCTCTCTCTCTCTCTCTCTCTCGAATATTGGAGGAAGTAGAAGAGAGAAAGTAGAGAAACGAAGCGGAATTGAAGATGGTGTTTCTTCACAATAAAGTCCCTTCTCGTAAAAGACCATCCTCTTCTTCCTCAACCGAACCCCCTTTCCCTCCTCCCAAAATCCCCAAAGCCACAACACCAACACCAACACCAGCACCAGCACCAGCACCAGCACCAGCAACATTTGACAAAATGGTGTCGATTCTTGCGGAGGCCGGCTGTACTCTCCTCAACCCCGCTGGTCCACCATGTCTCCCCTCCCAACCCCACAAGTTCCGCAGCCACCTCCACCGCCTCTTCTCTTCTCCCGATGTCCGCTCCGATTTCCTCTCCGCTTTCTCTTCCTACATTCATTCTCCTCATCATCTTCGCAGGTCACTTCCCTTTTCTTTATTATTATTTTTTTTCACTTTTCTCATTTTTTTTAACGAATTTCAGAAACATAATAATAGGTTTAATTTCATCACTTCATGAACAGAATTTATGGCTTACATTCAACTTCTTAGTGTTAGAACTTAGAATTATTGTTAAATGATTAATTCATCATTTTTTTATTTATAAATTGATTAAGTTTGAACTCTATTTTCACTCTACTTCCTCATTTAAAAATTCCACGCACTCACACATATATTTGTTTTAAAATTAAGGTTAGACGATTAATTCAACATTCTTAACAACTTAATCTTTTGGGACTATTGGTAATTTATGGTGGCGTCAGAGTACTGGTTCTAAGTTCGAATTCTGTCTCCACTTAGTTAAAAATCCCACTTGTTGCCTCCACTTATCAAGGGGGGAGTTTGGACCTGTACGTGAGGAGGGGGGGGGGGTCGAATTATGCTTAAATGATTAAACTTACCATTTTCTAACGGTTTAAGCTTTTGTGGGGTAATTTATAACTTAGCAATCAAACAGTCTAATTGTCTGCTAACATAATTAGATTAAATATGTTTTGTGTAAGAAAATTTCTCAACATTTTGCAACATTTTCTGACTGCAGGGTTCTCACCCCTACGAATAATTATGATGGTTTTGGTTCAACCAGAAGCAAGAGTTTAGTCCAGCATCTCTTGCTGGTCCCATCTATCCAGCTAGACCTTCAAAGCATGCTTCTCGAGAAGCTTCCGGAATATTTTGATTTGAATGCAGAACATTCTGGAACACTTGTAGATGATATTGCTAGGCTTATTGTTAATCAGTTTCGGTGGCTTGATTTCGTTGTTGATTCCAATGCCTTTGCTAACAAATTGATGCAAGTCCTTTCGATTTGCCCTCCAAATTTAAAGAAAGAGATCATTGGATCATTGCCAGAGATTATTGGCGATCAAAACAATAAGACTGTGGTTGATTGCCTGGAACAAATGCTTCAAGAGGATTCCGCTATCATTGTGCCAGTGCTTGACTCTCTTTCGAACCTTAATTTGGATGAACAGTTGCAAGAACAGGTTTTTTTTTTTTTTTGAGACTTTGTTGTCGAGAAAAAATTTGGGAAACAAATGTTCCAAGTATTTTGAATCCTACATTTAATGTTGTTTAGGTTTCTGCCTTTTCATGCCCTAGAAATAATAAAGATTTAGAAACTTAGGGCTCGTTTGGTTTGACCATGACTCAGTTTTCATAATTCAAACTCAAAGCCCATAACTCATAACCCAAACCTCACTTTATCTTAAAAACTCCAAAATTCTTGTTTGGTCACATAACTCAATCACATAACTCACCTTTTGCCACCATAACTCATACTTCAGATACTGAAAACACCAAAATTTTGTTTTCAGTTTCCATCATCCATCACTCAAATTTTTGAGTTTTGAGTGATGGAAACATCGCCCAAAAACTAAGCCAAACAAAATTTTTTTGGCGGGGCCCACTTGTTTTGGAAACTCGGTGATAAAAACTGAGTGATATCACTCAAAATCATGGTGATCCAAACAAGCCCTTAATATCTGTTCTTTGCTTTAAATTTACAGCCACCAAAGAGTGCATTAGGCATTGTTTGGTGGCCAATGAAATATGGGTTCTCAAGCTTTTGTTCTTTGGTACTGGAAAAACATGACAATCCACTTAGTTGAGTTGGATGTGACTGATTTTTATTTAGTTGATTATTTCATTTCTTGATAAGCCATGAATACAGGGACTGTGATTTGTACTATCCTTATTTTGCTTCATTTGATCAGCAGTCAAATATGAGAAAGCTACCATTTTGTGTTCAATAGCTCGAATCTAAATAGTTTTTATTTATTTATTTAAATTTCAAGGTCATTAGCATTGCATTATCATGCGTCAGAATGATTGATGCGGAGCACATGCCATATCTACTTAGATTTCTGCTGCTATCAGCGACACCAGTAAATGTTTGGAGAATAATCTCGCAGATTCGTGAGCAGTTAAAATTTGTTGGTGTATCAAATTCTCGTGCATCACAACGCAGTAAAATCAAAGGAAAGTCACTTGTAAACAACACAGAGGCTTCAATTCTTGATGCCCTAAGATCAAGTCTCCGATTCAAGAATGTATTGCCCTTTTCTTTTGCTGCATAGGAATGTATGGCCTTTGCTCTGTTGTAGTCTGTAGAATCTTTTATACTCATTTTATTAGATTTTTGTATTTGTTTCTATTCACAGCTACTCTGTCAGGAGATTCTGAAACAACTGAACTGCCTTGAGAAACCTCAGGATCACAAAGTCATTGACATATGGCTGCTTATGCTCATTTATAGTAACGGTGAGTCCCTGCAGAAGAGCATAGTAAAGATGTTCAAGAAAAAAATTATTGAAGATTGCATTCAGACAGTTATGCTTGATCAGTGCATTTGTGGAAACAAGGAATTAGTGAAGGTATCTATAACAATTATTTTGAATCACTTAACTTTGATTTTATAGCTTTTTTATTATTATTCTATCTGCTTGTCTCATTGATTTTCATTAGGATTATTTCCTGTTGTTTCTTTCATTGTCCGAGTGCCTGTTGGCTTGCAAAGAACAAAAAGCCAGGGAGTTTGGAATTCACATGTATACTTGTCTGTTTGAAGAGTTCGTAGATATTTACTCAAGACAGGAAGTAAGCAGTTTCAAAATAAACTAGTTTGTTTATAAATGATGAAAAAGATTCTGGGAATTGTTTGTTGTGGTTTCTTTGCAGGTTTTAGGTGCACTAATTACTCATGTTGGATCTGGTGTTACTTCCGAAGTTCAGTCTGCTTTGGAGACTATGACTCTGCTGGCCTCCAAATTTGCACAAGATTTAATTCCTCTTTCTTCTCATATAACCGGTGCCTTGTTTTTTCTAGATTCATGTGCATTTTCTGAAGTGATCTGTTTCCAAGATTTCCTGATGTCTTCTTTGTTCTGAAATTCAGGTATTTTGGATTACTTGGATGGATTTAGTGTTGAAAATCTGCACAAGGTATTTCATAGTATTGTGTGCTTTCTTATATAAGTGGTCTACATGACATTGTTTCACTGGCTTTCCTGTTTGTGCAGGTTTATGAGGCTTTTAGCCATTTGGCACTTTCAGCTCGATCAAGTGCAGATTCATATGGATCTTCCATTGCAAATAAATTATTGATGATAATAAGGAAGCAGGTACTGTAAATCCTTTTTGGTATGGAATGTATACATTAATTTTTTGATCATTTTGTTGAATTTTGGTATCTTTGTTTTGGTTGTATTCATTGTGTATATACTGTTACTTTTATGTGTAAAGCAATTTCTTTGTTCTGCCCCTCCCACTGGGTAGGTAAGCAATCCAGATCTGAAGTACAAGAAGATGGGCTTAATTGGAACTCTACAGATAGTTTCCTGCTTTGGAGATGCAAATAGTGTTTGCCGTGAATCTGCATCTCAGGTTGGACCTAGTAGCAATTCAATTAGAGATATAGAGAGTGTTTGCATTCAATTGATGTTGTTTTCAGTGCTAAATATTTCAATGAGCTAATGATATTTTAATGTTTTTGTTTGTGAATGATTTCTTTGAGATGCAATCAGCATTAGTTTCTTTGGTTTTGTCATGTTCTGTATCTTACCAATATATTCTATATTGTGCATTCACCATTCCTGAACATCATTTTGCACAGAAGTCAAACTGTGAAGAGGCTTTGGAACTCTTGAATACATCTCTGGACTCTTGCAAACAGTCGCCCTTACCTTTGATTTTGTTTTATGATGAATTGGCTGTAATGTTGGCCAATAGAACTCTTCATCCATCAATTATGGAATGGTAAGTTTAAGTTTAACAACCTGATGCTGGTACTTTAATGCTACATAGCAATATGGGAAAATAATCTTGTAATTTTGTTTTACTTTTTAAAACTTGTCTGTATGTTGTAGGGTTGGGAAACATGTAGGAGAGTTCGAATCTGTTTTTTTGTCTGATCTTGAAGGTGGAAAATTGCCTTTTAAGGAACCATATTTTGGTTTAGAAGGTGAATTTTGTGTTGTGATGCAGTGTAATCCTGTTTAACCTGTAAAAAAATTGTGCTGGGCTACTGATTAAAGTATCTTTTCTTGTTCCTTTTTGCAGGTGAATTGTGGATGAATTTGGATGGTGATATATCTCCTGTTTGTTTGAACATTTTGCCACTGGCTTCCTCTTCGATGCAGTAATATTTTGGCCATATTCTTCCATGTATTGTACCATTCAAAAATTGTCCAAATGACTGAATGCTAAAGTTGAAATATTGTTGAATGCAGGTCATCTTCTTTACAGATTCTTCCTGTTAACTTCCTTATACTATCCACTGTAAGTGCATGGTCTTTTTGGAAGTGAGAAGAGTAACAAAATGGGATAAATAATTGGGATTTTATGTCAATCTTCAGATTGAGAGGTTGACAAATCAAGGATCCCTTGGAGGAATTGATGCATTACTTGGCTGCCCTTTGCACCTTCCTTCCTCAAAGGTTAGAACCAACAAATTATTATTATTTTTTTTCTAACATCATCAGATTTAGAATACTCTTCTTCAGAGATTCAATTACTTTTGTCTTGATCAAGGATTCAAACATAGTAATTCATAAAAGTTATTGAAGGGTTTAAAAGCCTAAAAATTATGGGATGAAGCCTTTGAAGCTGTTCTTGAAGTCATAAATTCTCATATCTTTCTTTTTTATAATTTGTTATAGGAAGACTTGCCAAATTGAAACTTTTGTTTTACATTAAATCGCCCAACAAGAAGTAGAGCGTATGCTAAGTATCGCTAGGTTAGTAACTTTGACCCAGGAAAAGGTACATCCTAGATGATACTGTCAGAGGTTTGCAATTGCTTGCTATGGTGACAGACCTTGAAAAATCTAGGTACTATGCAAAGCAGAGTTTTTTTTTTTTTTTTTTAAAGAATTATATTTAATATAAACAACAACAACAATGCCTTAGTGCCAAATATTTTGGGGTTTGCCGATAGATTCTCCACAGATTAGTTTGGGTCAGCCACTTGTATTCTTTTCTGCCATTTTATTCTATCCGAAGTCATACTTACGGTTACTTCCAATTGACATGTCATTTTTTACTACTTCTAGTAATGTTTATTTTTGGACTTCCCTTACCTTTTTTTGTTCCCTCAACTTGAAAGAATTATTTTTAATATAGCTGTAAATATTTTCCAAAAACAAGAAGATTATGGAAGTAACTTTTCATGCTTGGAAAGTTAATATTGCAATCGAAGGCTGCATAAATGCTTTGGAACTAACCCAATTGCCAACTTTTAGAGTTAACTTTCTGCCAGTACCAGAAAGAGCCCTTATATATATTTTTACTCAATGTACTCAAAAGAATAGATGTAGTGATGAATAAAATATTGAGTATTGAGTTATGTTGGCCTTCTTTTTCTTTTCTTATTCCATCTCTCTTTCCCTCCTCTTTGGTATTTTGTTAGTATTCATGGTATTGTTCACAAAGGACTAACTGAGTGTATATTAATTTTCAAGAACTAAAATAGATACTGAACCAAAATTTAGGGACCAAATGTATATTTTTGCGTTTTATGTTTTTCTTTCATGTTCTTGGACTTGGCAATTAAAGATTTAGAAGCAAGTTTGAGAGGTTTTGGCAGAGTGAAACTTTGGAGGAAAGAAGAAGGGTATCAAAATGCTTTGTTTGTTTCCCTCAGCATTTAACTTTTTTTTATCTGGAAGGTCCTGCAATGGTAGACATAGCCGCATTTGTGCCTTTAAATGAGCTTTTCTCATACAAGGTCTTAGTAGAGCTTTGAATTTGACCCAAATTTCATTAATTTAATGCTCCCAATCTGCATATCAAATTGTTATTTTTAATTATTCAATGTAGCTTTTGATATTTTTAGTTTTATCTTGATTTATAACTTTTATTTGTTATTGTGATTTGGTTTGGCTTCTACATTCAAGTAGTCTGTCAATACTGCTGGGTTTGCCTATTGTGGGTCTGTTTGGGATAAATTTATTTTGCTGAAACTGAAATTTTTTTGCTGAAAGTATTGTAGATAAAGGTAAAAGTTAGCTAAAATAGTACAGTGGGACCTATAAATAGTACCAAAAAGTGCAGTGGGGCCCATTAATAGTAACAAAAAGCTGAATAGTGAAATAAGTTGACTTTTTAATTTGGAGCCAAACGCACACTGCATTAATAAATTTTTGGCTTGTGCAATACCAGTACTTCTCTGGAGCTGGTTGGAAGTCTTTGGCTGAGAAGCAGAAACAAATTGTGTGTCTATCTCTCTATTATGCAGCAAATTGGATACGGGAACTGGTAAAGTCATTAAGTTTATAAATTTTGCGTTCATGTTTCAAAGGACTGGTTATTAACATTGTAGTTTGTTACACTCCTGCTGCCACATGAAGCTCAATGCCTTCTGTACACAAGTAGAGGGAAAAATTACATGTACAAGTCAAGCTACAAAAGAGGATACTGTTTTCAAGCTATTGAAGCGTTTGAGGAACCTTGTGTATGTTCTTGTGCTCTTGACAATGTTTACACAAATGGTCAGTTTTTATTGTTGATGAAATGCAACTGTGGAGTAATTCACTGAGTAGCGCTTAACTGAAATTTTGGATAGCCTTGGCCAGGCTTAATCAGTCTGCGACTTTCATTTCCCATCCTACATTAGCCAATGGCTCTAGCTTGAATGGCACTTCTCCCCTAGTAAGTGCGAGGTGGATGATGATGTTGTTTAAGACCCACTAGGTGTGTTTGTAACTAATCAATTAAAAAAAATGGAGTGATAAATACATAGCCCAAGCACAGATCTGGTCCAAATTTTTTTTAACTAATTGATTTCTGTTTGACAATTTCTATTATTATTACATAGCCAGAATGGAGTGATAAATATTTATTTTTGTTAATAGATTTATAGAAGCATATCTTTAGAAAGAGGAGCTGAAATTCATGTGTCAACACTCACCATTTGTATTCCAAATATGTAAGGAAGTTTGTTATAAGAGAGAGGGAATATTCTTTGAAAATCATAGTTGGTGAGGACGCCTTACCACAATGATAGCTGATGAGGAAACCTCAATAGATATACCTCACAACTATACTATTGTAGTGTTTTCTCGATTCTTCTAGAGGAGTATCACCCAATGATATCACTCACACAACACTTACCCAACAATATTTGCTCTCTAATACTCTTGCTCAAGGTGGAGCATATAAGTCATATAAGCCCATCTTGCAACATATTATTGACTCTAACTAACTCCTATACAATGATTTTGTGAAGATATCCGCTAGTTGCTCTTTTGACACATATGGTGTAGTGACTTCTCCACTTAGTAACTTATCTCCTACAAAGTAGCAATCCACTATAGTGCTTATTTCTATCATGGAACACAAGATTGGAGGCTATGTATATAGCGTCTTAATTATCACACTATAGTGGAATGAGATTAGGTACTGAGAAGCATAACTCTTTAAGAAACGTTGTAACAAAGTCAACCCACTAGTATGTGCCATCACTCCATATTCAACTTCAACACTTGACTGAGTGATTGCATTTTGTTTCTTACTTTTGCATGTGATGATATTTTGATGGGGAATGTAACTAGCAGCCCCCTTTATAGACTTATAAGAGTTGAGGGAAAGTTGGTTCTAGTGTTCACACATTAATTTGATGGAGAGCTATTTTGGGACCTTGCTTAGTCATCTATTTGTTGTTGGATTAGTTTTAATAAAGTTTTACTAGAACAAGGGCAATTTGGTAATTTCAAAAATATGGAATAAGTTGTCTGTTCCAAAGCCACATGAGTTTTATTTTATGTTTCAAGTCCTTTTCCTATTTAGTTTAGAATAGTTTTTTTTAAACATGATACACTCCATACTTGTTGATCGTAAGTAATCTATTGAGGATCCATCGTTGACTCCAAAATAATTTTGGAGTCTAAGGCTATTTTGTTTTAGCATTAGTGTTCTAGATTTTTTTTTTTCTTGTTTTTAATTCTTGAGATTTTAGTTTAATATAAATTTTATCTCTATGCTCCAATTAGTGTTTTCCAACAGTCGAAGCCTTTTATCTCTAATTGTTATCTTTGTCCTTAGACATTGATTTGCATATGGACACTTATTTTTGGCCATATTAATGGGTTTTACACACTAATACACATGTAATTTCATTTTGCACTCACAACTGCACATATATTGTAATTGCTTTCTAGAAAAATATTTTATGCTGAAACAAACAGGACATAAAAGGAATTGAAATTTTAAAAAGACATACAAATTGAGAAAAAGGGACAAAAGAGTGTAAAACTGTTTGATAAAAATTCCTGAAATGAAGTTGTTAGAGGTATTAGGTTTATATGAGTAGGCCCAAATGGCCCAATTATATTGTAATTCTATTGTAAGCCCATGTATGTCTAATCCTAACTCTCTCTTCCTATATAAACACATTTAGGGTTCATTGTAATTGGGTGAATTGAGATTATAGTAAAGATGTATCTGTTAAGGTTTTCTCTCTGTGGATGTAGGCCGTTAAGCCGAACCATGTAAACCTTGTGTTCTCTCTCTTCTTTTATACTCTTTCTTCACTCTTATAAAGTCTACATGGTATTAGAGGCACCTTCTTGTCGCCATGGTTTTCTATCCTTAGAGCAGTCTTTGTCTTCCTTAGTGTTTCTCCTTTGTGTTTGTTCTCTTTGGCCTCACACTACTACCATCAAAACTATTCGGTATAGTCCAGCTGCTGTCAGAAATCGCATCACACTGTAGGATTACTGCCTTCCACAAACCACTGTCACAGAGCCTCCTTTCAATCACTACCATCAAGATTGTTACTGCCGGCAAGATCCGAAGTCCTCTTTATCTCTACAGAGTTAGACTGCACCCTACCTTTGTCAAACCCTTGCCGCACTATCCTGGCCTTAGTCTTTACACTACTATGAAGTACTCAAGTTGGGTCATGCACTCATGCTTGAAGCTCTTGGTGCGGAGAAGTTATTGTTGAATGCAATTGTAGTCTCTCATGCTACTTGCGTTGAATAGTCATTTTGAGGCATCCTCCTCTCCTTTAATGTTGGGTAGATTAATGATATTTCTTAAAGTTAAAGCCTTATTCTTGATGAACTTCTCAAAAGTCTTTTTGACTTATGCTTCATAAACTTCTCAGAAGTCTTTTTGACTTTGACAGTAAGTGATAAAGTGATGGTGTTTATACAACTTGCTGCCACACATTATTTACTACAAGAATCAATCTTGTAGATTGCTCCATGTGGCATTGCTGGATATGTAGGTGGCTAGTGAAATTTGGTCTTCAACTTTTGGTAATGGTAATCTTGTTGTGGACATTGGCCGAGTGACTTTCCAAGCGATATTTTACAGCAATATGGGCTCATGGATTGTAGTCAAGGTTTTCTCTTGCCATTGCTTCTAGCCGCTATACAGGATCGTCCTAATTTTTTTCCTGCCATTGACAGCATATGGGAAACCTTGACAATTTTGGTGATTTTGGCAATATTCAATGCACACGTGCATACTTGATTTTATTGGCTTTCTTTCTTTGGTCATGTGCACATGCATACTGATGTAGCCTTCTTAGGACCTTAGTATCTTCTGGCAGTCTTTTATAGTCGTTCTTTGTTGTCATCATTAGCAATTCGCATGTTCATTATCTGATCTATTTATAGTTGTCTTCATGGTCATCTTCAAGGCATCTTCAACTGATCTGTCTTCTTCTTCAAGGCTTCTTCATCTTCGCAAGTTACATTCCAACCTCAAGCTTTTGTCAAGCCTCCACCTTGAGTTTGAGGGGGGTGTTAGAGGTATTAGGTTTATATGAGTAGGCCTAAGAGGCCCAATTCTATTGTAAGCCCATGTATCCCTAACCCTAGCTCTCTCTCCCAATATAACCCATTTAGGGTTCATTTAACTGGATAAATTGATATTATAGTGAACATGTAGCTGTCAAGGCTTTCTCCTTTTCCTCTGTGGACGTAAGCTGTTAGGTTGAACCACATAAACCTTGTGTTCTCTCTCTTCTTTTTACACTCTCTTACTCCACTCTCATAAAATCTACAAAAGTAAATATGTTGTAAAGAAAAAGAATCAAAACTAAATTTAGAGATTTTTTGCCTTCTGATGATAGAGATAGGACAAACGAAACCTTGAAACATAAATGCGGATGGAAGTATTGCATACAACTAAGTGATATTACTTGATAAGTATTACTCACAAAAAATAAAAAATAATAGTCTCACATCTCTCAAAAATTGGGTAGTTAATTCTTATTACTTTTCTCTTTATCTTGATAATTTTAAACATTGACATGGACATGGGCCCTCCCTTATTCAAAGATGAAATAATATTGTTTGAGACCCCTATGTGTTTAACCTTGCAGAATCAATAAATTTAACAATAAGCACAACAATTAAAAAAAAAAAAAAATCCCACACACATAAACCAATAAAACAATATAGTTAAAGTAATAAAGATAGTGATACAGAGAATTAATTACGAAGTGGAAAACCTTTCCAATTGAAAAACCACTATGGGGACACAAATAGTCCCATAGAAAATCCACTAAATAAGGAATAATAACAATAGTCAATGACTCACAAAACCATTGTAGCCAAGACTCCCTATGCAGCCTCTGCAAATGCGTTGCTTGCCTTCATACTGCAGTAGTCCCAAAACCTTTGGAATCCTCATCTAATTTACCATGAACTCCTTGCCCGCGAAAGCTAGAACCTTGGGCACTCCAAGGTTTGACTGCAGTGAAACTCACTGGATATATAGCTCGGTGCTTTTAGTCTCAAGCAATCTCTTTGGGATTGAAAGATGAATGGGCTAAATAAAATGGGTATTTCTATAAAGCTCTAAGTAAGGGTCTTTTATGATCTTGGCTATATCATGGGGAAGTGCACAAGATTGAGAAACTCAAAATATTAAGAGAGATAGGAGATTTTTTCATTCTCAAAGGAAATTACTCTCTATATGGGTTGAGCAAACAAACCAAATGGCTGATGGCTTTATAAAATAAAATCTTCCTGTTTATGTAGATTTTCATCTTGGAAGCATGGGGAGCTCAACCCTCTCTTTTCTTGAACAAAAATAGCTCTCTAAACAAACACCCAAAGCTTGCTCAAGTTGATAATGGCTGCTGCAAGGTGCTGAGCAAGTTGTGCATTTGGAATTGTGCAGATATAACTCAAGATGCTCGGCCCTTTTTTAAAAACATAATCTGATGAGCTCACTCGAGTGGGCTTTTTCTCACTTGAGTGAGCTTGCCAATGAGCTAGAGGCAAAAACTCTATTTAACTACAAAAGCTGATGCTGAATATCTCACTTGAGTGGGATTGTGCTTGCTTGAGCAAATATCTCTTGCTTGAGTTAGATTGCTTGAGCACGAATATCTCTTGTGCGAGCAAGATCTTTTTTATGGCAGATCTGAGCAGCTTCAAGACATATTTTTTGACTTCACAAATTCACCACGAATTTGTTGCCTTTCAAGTAATGCATTTTCACAGATATTTGCCAATCCAACTCCTAATGAAAGAATTTTAATTTTTTAAGGTGGATTTGGTACTGCCTCTTTGTGTCCTTTAAAGAAAGATTAAGAATGGAGCCCCACTACTTAATTCAGTTTCAATGTTGGAGTTCTGTATGCTTTAATCGGTGAAAAAGAGTGCCTTTTCCATTAATGTGAACTTTGAACAGAACTGATTGAAAAACACAAATGGTGTTTTATATATGTGTGTTTGTGCGCGGGGGGGGGGGGGGTGTCTTCTTTATTTTTCCCCCTTTTTTGAGGTCAGCAAGGGTAGACACGCTTTTCTTTGTTATGCTGCAACTATTTTATTCTGATACTGTTTTACTTCTTATTTGATTCTGAAGCTGAGGTTCTAAGAGTTAGAAGGGAAGAAATGCCTTACCTCCTACTTAAATGTGAAATCATGGTTTTAAGAGTTATGAAGAAATGAAAATGTTTTGAATGGAAAGTTTGGATTATTATAAAAAAAGATGGTGAAACTTGGGTGTTGTTTATGAGAATTGCCAATATGTTACAAAGTATTTACTTCCGGGATATTGTTATAAATCATTTCTAGTTTCATCTGTCCAAGAGTTGGTTTTTCCTTCAAATTGTCATTTCTGTCATGATATTTTGATCTGTCTGTCTTGATAATGCAGATTTCTGGAGATCTTATTGAACAATTCCATTGAAGGGTGCTCTATATCTCTACCTGAGCTTCATTTTTATGTTGATCATTTTGGATCTCCACTCCCAAACCAACATATGGGGCACATTGAAAAGAATAAGCATCAGAAAACCCAAGACAGCAACATGCAAAAAAACAGGAGACATAAAAAGACATCAAAGGCCTCAAGTTCAGATGCTAATGGAAAACTCAGGCAGCCAACAATATTGGATGCTTTTAAGAAAGTGGGAGTTGTGACTAGCCAAGAGGTGCCAAATAAGGAGTCTTCGGCTTCAAATTCACAAGGAAGGGCATCTAATTCAGCAAATCAAAACCTCTGTGACTCTAGTGAGCCTGATATTATAGAAGTTTCTGCAGTTGCCAAGGCTCTGGAAGCGCAGAGATTCAAATTCAGGCCCCTTCTGGTTCAATGCTTTTCCATTTTGGCATTTTCAGAGGTGTGTGGGTGTAGATAGTATTTGGCATGAGTAGTCATTGCATTTTCAAAGCATTACCTGCAGGATCTTGTAAATTAGTGTGACTATAGTTTTCTGAAACTATTTTTTTAAGTAGTCATATTTTCATTAATGAATAGCAAAATAAAATAGTTTTATTAATTTTACAAATGAACTGTAATGCATGGTTTTAAAAACCAGCACGATCAAAGAAGCATTTTTACTCCCAGTCCCCAGTTTTGACTGGTTTTACCGGACCAGATTGGTTCCCTGTTGAACCAGTTCAACTGTCCAGTCCGGTTTTTAAACTATGCTGTAATGTAGAAATTAGAATGCATTATTTCTCCTACAATTCAGAAAAATCTCACATTTAGGATCCTTTGATTTTATTTACCATCAATGCATTTTCTAGGAGGCTGAGTAATTTTCTGCTCTTGACCTAAAAATTCACATACTCCCATATTTAGGTTTTTTTTTTTCTTTAAATTATGATGTAACTCATCTCCATTTGGTTCCCTGTGGAACCGGTTCAACTGTCCGGTCTGGTTTTTAAACTATGCTGTAATGTAGAAATTAGAATGCATTATTTCTCCTACAATTCAGACAAAATCTCACGTTTAGGTCCCTTTGATTTTATTTACCATCAATCCATTTTCTAGGAGGCCGAGTTATTTTCTGTTCTTGAGGTAAAAATTCACATACTCCCATATTCATGTTTTTTTTTTTCTCTTTAAATTATGATGTAACTCATCTCCATCACATTGGATTCTGAGAGTGCTTAAGAAAGTGATTAGGAATAGGGTTGTATAGTCTTGTTTTAACATAGATGCATGAAGTTCTTATGACAAAGTTATGTGAAATATCTGCTTCCTTTGAATATGTTTTCCAAATGCTAATTGAATTGTAGAACTAGAGATAGTATGGAGACTGGGCACAAATAAATTCTATGACCACATTAAAATCTAACTTGTGCATGACATGAAGTAGTTTTTCCAGTCAAACTTGTCTATTTGTAATAAAAACACTTAGTAACCTGTTATTGAGGTGTTTGAGGCTTGGCAAGGAAAGTTTGCGCGACATCGTCACATTGATGTTTGGAGATTAGTACCTCATTGCTTGATTTGGTGCATTTGGCGAGAAAGGAATGCTAGAAGTTTTGAGGGCTGTGAACGATCTTTGCTGGAGATTAAGTCTTTTTTCTTACACACACTCTTTGAATGGAGTGTGGTTTTTTCTCATTTTTCTTGTTCTTCCTTTTCTATTTTTCTTGACCGTTGTTCTTTTGTTTCTTGATTTTTGTACCCATAGTACATCCCCAATGTACTCGTCTTGGCATTTTCTTTATTATCATTAATAATATTCTTACGTTATTTATAAAAAAAAAATAGTTACTTTTTTAAGTTTACTTATCCATGCTACAAATATATTCTCTCTAAAAGGAAGTGATAACACTATTAAAGGCACTCAGAATCAGGGTCCAATGTTTATTGCACATGGCTACAGCTTGGACATGGTTGGGATCATGTTCACAAATTAACATGTAAATTTAAAATTAGATACTTTCTGGACACATGCGGATACTGTTCTAACTGAGAATGAGAGAGGAGAGTAGTACCTAAAGACTGATTGCATAGGTTGGAAGTGAGAAGGTTTCAAAGAGTTTTGAGTGCTGATTCAAGCTCATCCACATTTGACTTTTGATTTCTCTCTAGGTTTTGTTTAATGTCGAGAGAGAGAGAGAGAGAGAGAGAGAGAGAGAGAGATGCCTTTAAAACTGAGGAGCAAGTGGAGTAATATGTATAGGGCTGACGGGAGCAGTGGTATATAGGAGTCCTAAATGGGCAGATTAGTTTTATTTTTGGTTGGTTTATGAGCTTCTTAAAGAGTAGTTATTGAAATTATCATCTAAATTTTTTAGGTAGGAATCTATTATCAGGTGGATAGCACATGGTCTAAATAAATCAAGGAGAATGTTGTTAAATATATAAAGAAGTTAGTGTATCAGAATTTCTTCAAAATCTTTTGATATTCATTTTATAAACAAACGTTGATATAATGTATATTGATAATTATACACACACTTGATGGGTTTCAAACCCACAATCTCATTCTCTATCTTACTCTTTCAAGGGCTGGAGGTACCATTTGATTTAGAGCCCATCAACACAATAACATATACTTGTCATAATATACATCTATTTTAAAACTAATGCAGCCTTGCCTTATTGTATCTTGATTTTTTAAAAATTTCCTTGCCGACATATCTAGCATCAGTGCTCACTAACTCTCTATCAATGTTTTATCATTTTTCATAGTTGTGTTGGAATGTCTGCTGCTATCAGCATTTATGCACACACATGCACAAAAAGCCTGGTTGCCTTGGTTATAATTGCTTCGTTTTTCTCAAAAAAAAAAAAAAAAGGTTACAATTGCTTAGTTAAAAAATCCAGCATTTGTTACTGATCAGTATTTAGTAGATGAAGCTGACAATTATAACTCACTTCGCAAAAGGTCATGAAGCTCAAATGCCAATTCTGAAACTGGTACTTGTTTCTGATTATTGAATCTGATTGCTGTTAGTCTGTGCACCTAACAATTTTAAGCTTAGTGAGATTTTGAAGAATAACTGTTTACTTGCATTTTTGGTAATGGAAAGGTTCTGTACACTGGGCTTAGAAGTATAACTATAATTGTCTAGTCCTAGATAGGTTAGGCTTAGCAGTTGGAACTTGCAAGTTGTATATGTCCCCTCAAATTTTGTGTTCTATCTTACATATAGAAAACAGGACCATTGATTGGCACAATGTGTAGATTGTCAAATAGAACTTCCAGAAAACTACACTCTGTGTTGAACTACTTCTATTTTATATGTTTCATTGCTAATGACATAGATTTCCTGTAGGTGCATCATAGAGTAAAAAACCATGCTGCTTAGTCTTAGTTAGTTTTGTCCAATATAGATGAATGGAAGAGTGTGGAGTTATTTAATGTGTCTTTTCAAATGCAGAATCAAGGTTCCTGTTGCTCTGATCCTGCTGCAGAGGTACCATTTTAATTTTACACTGATAATGGTTTACAGGTTCTTATTTTCCTTAACCCCCTTATAGATAACAGAAACCATATATTGTCTGCTAGTTTCCCCTATATCTATACCTCCTCCGGGATCTTCACTACAAGCTAAATTGTTTCACTCCGGGCAAACAATTCTTGGCTAGAAGCTTGCATCCATCAGCTGGTTTCACCAGGATGACAGTGGATGAATTCATGAGCAAAATTAGACCACTTTTTCCAAGTATTAAGAAGCATTTTAAACGTGTAGTTTGTTCACTGAAAGAAAGTAAGATGATAGTATTCAACTTGGTTGGACAAATAGTATACCAGAGCTTCAATATTCTTTTAATCTTAGATCTGATACTTTGTAGGTGATGAAACTTGTCAAGAACATTGGAAAGTTCAATCTGCTTCTGCTAAGAACCCAGATGTATCCAATCTTGTGCTTTCAAGATCCGCAGTTTCTACATTGGTTTTCAAGGAGACACTTTGTTGTTTCAGTAAGGTGAACTTTTCACTCACTGTGTGTGTGTCTTTGTACCAAATCTGATACTTGATCTTGCTGATTAATTACAGGAAAGTCGTGGTATCTAAAACTATTAAACACCTATTCTAATATTTAAGTGCAGATGCTAAATCTTCCTGCTATTCAGAGAGAAAAGCCAGTTCTCTCTGATCTTCTTGAAGCATTCCAGCCCAACAAAATACCGGGTAGTGTTTTATCAGACATACAGCCCAACATTTTGCCTGGGACTGTAGAATATTTATATCTAGGCGCTTATTCATATCTAGAAAGTATCTTGAACACAGGTATAAACTCTGATATGTTTCCTTTTGTCGGTGTTCTTTACTTATTTCTGTTATTATTTTTAACCATATTGGTATTGGCATCTGGTTCCTGCAGTGTGCTCTTTTTCCTTTACTCTGGCATCAGAATCTCTTCTTACTCTAGAATCTATTGTAAACTCATTCCAGAATATTCTGGATAAGTTGGAGGAAAATGGTAAAATCACACACTCAGAATGTATCCAGGGGGTTCTTCCTGCATTGCGCAGCAGACTTGGAGCATCTGTTCAGAAGCTTTTAAGGCATAACTGGGATAACAGCCAACTTGAGAGTGGATGGAAGAGCAGAGTAAGAATATCTATGTTATGTTTCCTAGCTCTTTTTCCCTGATTAGGGAATGATCTTGGAACTTATTGCAGTATGCGTGTTTGTGTATATGGTTGTTAAAACCTTCTGCTGTTTGCAGGGAGAAATTATACAGAAAATGTTGCACATTTACTTGGAAAACAGTGAATCAACTTCTGATTTGTTGGATGAACTAGCCTGCTCTATCTTGCCTCAGGTGCTTGAATTTGTTCCCTACTTTTTGAATTGGGTTGGACATTTTACCTTCCAGACTAATGGTGATATTTTGTCCTTATGCTATGTGTCAATTATGAGGGGGCCATTTTGAAACTAGAAATTGATCACCCTAATACCACCTAAGTCTAGATTTTTGAGATTGTGTCCTTTGTTAAGGAGATGAGAGTGTACTGTACACAAAGGAACTTAATGAGTATGGATTTATGAAAATGAAAACAATAACACTGACTTGGTTCAAACTTGGATATATTGTCCATATATAATTAGAA
Source organism: Castanea sativa (assembly GCF_040712315.1). Classification (NCBI taxonomy): domain Eukaryota; kingdom Viridiplantae; phylum Streptophyta; class Magnoliopsida; order Fagales; family Fagaceae; genus Castanea; species Castanea sativa. The sequence goes on from NC_134018.1 coordinate 23,910,619, forward strand.
CCTGTCAACCCATTATGCATTGTTTCCTGTCCTTACCTTCATAATATAGAGTTCTCTTTCTGTAACAGGTTTCCCAAACTAAGGAAGGAGCTGATCATCATGGTTTCCCAACTTTATGTTCTGCAACATTTGTTTTATGGTACCGGGTACTGGTAAGGCATCTCCATTTTCCTATTATGATTGTTTTATTCTATTTCTTCATTGAGATGTTACAGAAGATGGAGTTATGTGCAGCATGAAGTAAATCTTACTATTCTTAACAAATTGGTAAGCTGTAGATTCCATCTTTGAATCTGTGATCAGATGAGCTAGTAAAATTCACTATTTGTCAAAGAATAAGAATTTGTCCTTCCCTTTCTTATTATTAGGTCAAGGAAGTCATTCTTTTGGAGAAACCCAGAGCTGGTGTTCAAGTTCAAACCGTTGAAAAACTATTGATCAAACTACGACAGTCTGTGAACGTGGTTGTATCATTAGTTAACATGTGCAGAACTCACCATAAGGTAAAGAAACAGAACTTGGGGGGTTTCTTTGTTAACATTTGTTTTGTGTTTCATGGTCACCTTCTGAAGCACAGAAGCCATAGGGTAAAAAAATATTCACATTTTAAAATGATGGTACAGGTAACTGTGCATGCCATGGCTGTCAAGTATGGTGGGAAGTTTGTCGACTCTTTTCTGAAAGGTATAGGTGTGACACTTTTGATAACAATGATCTGAGGTGCGATTCTTTGGGTACTAAAATCAGAATGCTTTCCAGTTTTTGACTTCTTGCAGGCCCACTTCAATATGTTTGATGAGCTTATAATCCAATTGGTATGATAAGGTGCACCAAATCTCTTGTAGCATGATTAATTGCAATACACATTCTTGAGATTTGAGCCTTTTTTTTTTTTTTTTGAATCAGGTGAGAGATCTTCAAAAGGCCACAAGAACAATTCAAGCCCTATGTTCTGAAGCAAAGGTTTAACTTATATTCCTACTTTTTTTGTTTTAATAAAATTTTATTAGGAAAAGAATCTGAGATTAAATGACCTACATCCATCACTTTGTTTTGGATTTATTCTTTTCAAAAGGGCTTGAAACAAACGGTTATCACCAGCAAAATCCCTGCTACAAAGAGATCTATGGAACGTTTCTTGTTCTGTGTGAAGGCTCTTCTCCATACAACATCAAGTGGATGCTCTTTCTGGATGGGTATGCAATATACATCATTGGTTTTCTTGTGGGTTTTTTTTTTTTTTTGGGGGGGGGGGGGGGGGGGGCGTGGGCTTTGGGGGGAAGGGGAGCCTTGAATTATGCCCACTCTAATATCCTAGAATGTGTAGATTTGTGTGCAGATTTGGATTGTGAATGTATTGTGCAGGTGTGTTTGTTAAGTCCTGCATCACTCATGTACTTCTGTTGAAAAAAAAAAATTTGAGTTGAAATTGGAAAACAAATTTACATACTTTTAATCCTTTATAATTATGCTCTGCTTTGGTTTTATTCATCAAACGTCTTATTTATCCTTGTCTGTAGATTGAGGTGGTTAGTCAGTCCAAGGTGTCCTCATTATCTGTGTGTGTGTATACTTCAATGCTAAGTCCTAAACATTCATTTCTGTTTTGATAGGGAATCTAAAGCATAAAGACCTGATGGGTCAGGTGGTGAGCTCCCAGGCATATGCGGATGATCAAGATAATAATGAAGAAAATTCAACAGAAGCTGCTGATGATGATCTACCTGCCACAGTTGCCAGTGAAGAGGAAAGAGAAGCCGAGTGAACGTGACAAGTGCTTGATTGAAGCTAAAACAAACTGAATTTGGGGTAGTATAACACAAATGAATTAATCATGCAATCCTGGTGTTGTCTTAATGCAACATGACTTGGGAAAAAAAGGGCTAATACGGTACGGGCAAAGTATGATAAGTGTACAGATGCATATTATTCAGCTTCTTTTAACAAAAGTATGTGTGAAAATATGGAAACGACAAAGATTGGAAATGAGTATATATATTATTATAATATGATTGTTTTGGAAAATTTTGACAAGCCAAAATATGGCAATTCTTTTCAATATCTTTTTTGGATTTATATGAATATTTAATGATCATGTCCAGTAAAAGAAATTTATTTCAATCATCATCATAAGTTAACATGACTGCCAAAATCTATTGGTAAAGTGACGATGAAATTACATACCTAAACAATATAATGTTCAAACATCTATAATGATTGATCTTAGGGAATCAATCATTACAATAGAAATTGTGAAAGAGGAAAAAAATCTAATATTTAACCACAAAGGATATATGCATCATCATTCACATCATTATTAATATTTACATCCATTTCACTAAATGAGACATCATTGCAAGGCCAAAATGGGGTTTTACCCCTTTCAAAAAAATTTCCAGTATTTTGCTCAATTTCTCAAACTATTTAGGAAAATACTTCTGTTTTGAAACTCAATTTTTAGAAAATCGAGTTTTAAATGTAAAACTTGATTTTTGGACAAACGAGTTATAGCGGAATTGATCTTAAGGAAAAAAAAAAAAAAAAAAAAATCCTGGAACTCGAGTTATATTTGAATATTTTCAAGGAACTCCAGTTTCACAAAATTTTTTTATTTTTATTTTCAGTTTGCTATAACTCGATTGTCCAAAAATCGAGTTTTAAATTGGAACTCGACTTTTAGAAAATCGAGTTTTAAAATAGAGGCATTTCCCTAAATAATTTCACACAGGGGCATTTTGCTGGATATTTAAAAATAAAAAAAGGCAAAAGCCCATTTTCTTCCATCTTTGCAATTTTGTTCGCTATAATACGTTTAGAAAGTTTATTAAGCTTAAGGTTATACTAAATATTCGGCTCAAGTGTCAAGCTTCTAAAATGTATGGAATTTAAAATTGAATTTTTTTTTTGAAGGCATTGACTTTCCTGGTGGATCTATAAAAGCATGGTGCGTATTTGATTTAACACCAAGTTTCATTACATTTGTTTTGTTCTTAAAGATGTCGCATTAGGTATTGTGCAAAGAGGGAAGAGTCTTTTTATTTTTATTTATATATATATATATATATATATATATATATATATATATATATATATATCAAGGGAAAAGTTGATTGTGTGACACTGGTTTCATTTCACTTATATCACTCTTGACGCGTACCATGGGATCCTTGAACAAAGTAGGATGGTTGTTGTATGATATATGTCATGAAATGCAAAGCACCTTCCACTCATAATTGAACCTCGGAAATATCTTTGATTTTGGGGGGACACTAGAACCCTTAATGACTTAAGTTTAGTGTTATAAAAATCAATTCAAGAAAGGTTAATAATCAACGATGTTCACTTATGACTTAAGCATTATGTGCTCTTGTGGCAATTTGATCAAATATAATACTTGGAACTCAAGTTTGACAAACTAGAGTTCCAAAAAAGTGCTACATAATTAAATAAGTTTGACCGGATGTGTTTCTTCTAAATTTTTCCTAAAATTATTCTATTTGAAAAGAAAAAGAAAAAAAGAAAAAAAAAGGCAACTCTACAACTGTCACTAATACATCACTTTGAAAGTACAATAGAAAGCAACTATACAACTAATTAGAGGGAATTTGGGGACTAGCATAGTAAGGGGGTTCTATATAGTAAGTTAATAGACGTTTGAAATGTATTAGCAAACTAGCATCTTGAGTTTTAGAAACTCGAGATCTATATAAAACTCAAGCCTTAAAGACTTGCTTTGCACTTGATGAGTTGGACACTATTGTGCCATATAGATCTCGAGTCTGAAAGACTCGATTTCTACAAAGCAAAAACCGAGTCTTTAAGACTTGATTTGCTTCGAGTTACGCCACATAGATCTTGAGTCTATAAAACTCGAAATTTAATTAAAATATACTTGGATCTCGAGTCTTATAGACTCGATTTTTGTTGGGTAAAATTGTATAAAACACAGATATGCAGAACACGTGAATAACTCTCACCCACTCTCAGCCTCTAACACTCTCATCATCCTTAGTAAACTCACTGCCTCACTCACCCATAACACTCACACTTCTCACACCACATTATCTCTGATCTCACACCACATTGCCTCTCTCTGTCACTGCTCCTCTCTCTCAAGAAATATACACCTTAGGTAAGGGTTTTGATTTGATTGTTGGGTATTATTTGTGGGGTGTGGGTTAAAGAGTTTGACTATTTAGATACTTGAGAAAATATTTAATGGCATTTCTGGGATAACTAATTTAGGTTGTGGATTTTGTTGTAAATGGTTTGTGTTTTCATCAAATTGTTCTTGTGACTCACTGCAATTAGTGAGTGTTTCTTGCTTCAAGATGGACATAGTTAAAAAGAACAAATATTTGACTGTGTGAAAGTGAAATATATTGATATTTGTAATGCAAATAGTTATCTGCATTCAAGTTTATTATAGTTGCTCACCTTATAGAGGGAGTTGGTGGGTTAAACCAGAGCTTGAGCTCACCCTATTAGGGGAGAGCTAGAGGGGCCACCAGGCCAAGAGGCCTTTGGCATAGATGAGATGATTCTTAATCTTTGATAGGCTTGATATTTGGTGAGCATGGTGGTTATGGGAAAAACCAATAAACTGAAAGGGGATTAGATGACATATTTCTCCAATTAGAAGATAATAGGTGGTGTAATGTTAACAGAAAAACACACTAGATGTAACTTGAATTTAAGCATATAGTATATAAGCAAAGTGGGGTTTACTCCCTAGGAGTGGGTCCAAAGGGCTCTGCCTTGATGATGATCCACTTTCTAAAAAAATAATGATAAAAGTTAGGTCTTAGAAGCCGTGGTTGCACCAAGTGACTATATTCTCTCTTTGGCTATGGCAAGTGATTACAATTTCCTTGCGTTAACTGACTGCCCTTTACTAAAGACTTGAACAGATTATATAGTTTTTTTGGGAGGGGGGGGGGGGGAGAGTGTGTTTACATTAAACCCTATTTTTAAAATGTGTTACTATTAACTAAAAATAACAAACGTTAACATAAGCTGTGACTAAAATCTCTCTTAAAAAAAATTCATGTGAAATTCTAAGGCTTCTAGTATGTAATGTATTTGTTTTGTACTTTGTGTAGTTTGACTAGATGAAATGTTTTTTAACTAATATAGTAACTTGGCTCTAACGGGTTCACAATGACTATAATTGATATAATCCTATACCACGGTGGTCTGCTTAAGACTGCCAATGCAAACAAGGGATTGCTATTTGAAGGGCCGGGTATAAAGTGCTATTATACTCAAATTGATCTTAGGTTGAAGACCCTTGATGAATTGAAGATGATAGTTATGGAAGAATTGTGTGTGAATCCTACTGTGCACAACCTACAAATTACTTATCGTATGTCACATGAAGTCCTGAAGCACTAGATTAATTACAAGTATATGGTGATAGAAGCAGACAAACATGTAAAGATCATGTTTGACAAGTTGGAGAGAATACCTGAAATAAGTGGTATTGAGTTATAAATACAATTGGAGCCATGTGCAGAAGTTGGTATCGAGGAAATCCAACAAACAACCACAAGTTTACAAGTTACAGTTCCGGATGCTTAATATGAGTATTCTGCACATGCAGAGGATGATGATGTTCATGATGATGATGATGATGATAATGATGATGACGACGATGATGATGATGACTATGTTGATGAGACAGCCATTAATGGTGAAAATTTTGTTGATAGAGATGAATATGAAGAGAGGATTGAACGAGGGGACTTTGAGAGGGACATTGAGGGAGACACTGATGACAATGAGATATTTAACCGTAGTAAACCTGATGCAGACAATGTTATTAGTGTCCAAAACATTGCGAACACAATCCCTTCCTACACACCCCCTGCCTTGTCATTTTTTACAAATACTTGGGCAAATATGGTTGATCCTTTAAATATTGAGATACCATTTGTGTCTACTTGGAGAGAGGGGATGAATTTGTGCAAAGAGTTGACTTTTTCCAATAAAGTGGAGGTGAAGTGCGCATTAATAATTTGTGCCCTAAAGGAAAACAAACATTTTCTAATAAGTAGGTTGATGAAGGTCAAACTTTGTGCGAAATGCGTGGATGAGTCATGCAAGTGGTATGTCGCGGCAGTCATGAAGCCCAATCTCCACGGACTATAGATGGTCACCGTGTATGTGGGTCCTTACACGTGTATACCGCTTGGGTTGTGAAATGATGGTAGAATGATGAATTGTAATTTTATTACATCAGACATCCTTAAGAAGTTATGTGAGTATCACACTACCCCAATTCAACATCTCAGATTTATGATAGAGTCGAAATATGATGGCCATAAGCCTTCTTACTATAAGGTATGAGATGCAAAACAAAAGACGATTGGGAAGATATTTGGGAATTGAGAAGAGTCTTACCAAAGGTTGCAAAAGTTGCTAATGACATATATTGATCAGGATTTGAATACCTAGGTGTCTTATCGTACCACATCCACTAGTGTAGATGACACCGTATTTTTGCATCATGTGTTTTGGTGTATCGGTCCATGCATTGATGGATTCAAATATTGCAAGCTGGTTATCAGTAATGATGGGACCCATCTATATGGAAAATATCAAGGAAAGTTGTTGGTCACAATGGCAACCGATGCCAATGGGCAGGTATTCCCTCTCACTTTTGCTATTGTGGATTGTGAGTCAGGTTCCAGTTGGAGTTGGTTTTCACAATGCTTCAGAGATACAATTGGCGATGTGATACTTGATGAAGGCATTTGCATAATTTATGACCAACATATTGGTATAAAAAACGCCATTGCAGCTTGACCTACAGATGGAGATGGAAGACCACGGGAATTTCATAGATATTGCCTTTGACATGTTGCTAGCAACTTCAATACATATTTTCAGAACTCGACTCTAAAGTCAATGGCGTTGAAAGCGGGATATGCTACTCAGGCAGTGAAATTTGATAACATAATTAAGCAGGTGGAAATTGAGGCCATTAGGAAGAACAAGAAGGTGACGGGGAAGGTGAAGGAAATATGCATGTGCGCAGCGGAAAAATAACGAATCTACTTCATTCATAAAAATTAACATGTACTAAATAAGTTTCAGAACTTAAGAACAAGAGAATGTACCTTGGAGCGGTGAATTTCAAAACTGAAGATCAAAATTGCTTGGAAACACTTTCAATCTTTACTCCAATTCTACTAACACCCAAGATGTATGGTTTCTCAATCAGTTCCAAAGGGAGAATGTCAAAAAAGTGTCTAATACTTCTTACACCACTTCATAATGGTGTTCTTACTTAAATTCTTTACAGAAATTTCTGTATGTTTTTCCCTTTGTGTCTAACCGATTATCTAATTGGGCTGGCCTTTTGAGCTTTTCCAATTGGGCTTAAGTGTGTGGCTTGGAGTGGGACCAAAAGAGACCAATAAGACACTAGCTCCAATGGGCCTTGGGCTTTTCTGTCAATTCTTAACAAGTCCAAAGTTACCATTAACTATATTTAATACCACTATATAAATATAGTTGCACTCTAGGCCTTATCTATAAATTATATCCCAATACTTTATTATGCATGCAACCCCTTCATAAAATATTCGTAGTAACACAAAGTCATAAATGTAGACTGTCACTTTGTAAATTACTACATCTTATCCTTGAGTACCCGGTTTAATCCTTTAAGTTATTCATCATATATTTATGAAATCCAATCTCATAAATATATACTCTAGTAACTATTTACTAAAGTAGTTAGACCTAACATTCTGAATAACAAATCCATTAAACTTATCTCAAAGGGATATTTTGTATCTCCGTTAAGAGACTATGAATTCCATCTTGAAAATATATGTTCCATCAACATTAAATGTGGTTGCCCAACATACTGAGGTTTTGACCGTAACTCTAGATCTCACTCCTGATATATCAAAGCAACCTACACCTCATGATCAAGTTCATTATTCTCTTAGGATTAAGAGTTCATGCAAATATAAGTCGTGAGTTTATTATTCATTTGATAGTCGTTAGGAGAATAATAAATCTCACACCAGTCCAGTTCAATATGTTTTAACTCTTAAAACATATCAACATATCAACTAGAAATCTCCATTTCCATGATCAAGACAAATCATCTTAGTTGATATGTTATAGTCTTCGCAGATGAAATGCCCAATTTCATCACCGACTACGAACTAAAATTCTGAGTTTACAAAGAACTTGTGATTTATATCTTCTATGACTTTTCACATAAATCACATACTATGCATCTCATGGACTATATGATAATGTCCAAATATTCATGTTATCATTATTTTAGATAATAGCAAAACAACTTTATTAAACACAACAGTAAGTCATACATAATGTCATACATAATAAAATACATAGCATCATACAATAGGATTTAAGAGCACACATCCTAACAGCAGGATGGCAGGGAAAAAGATTATCTTCCATACACATACCTAATGAACGAGTCTGTGGATATGTGGACCCAGTCACATGATGGTGAGAGACGTTTTGGGGCAATGACAACCAATATATCAGAGTGTTTCAATGGTGTACTGAAAGGTGCACGAGGCCTTCCTATTGCCGCAATGGTTGAGTTCACTTAGTCCAAACTTGTTGCATATTTCCATGACCGACACAAAGAAATTACCCATGATTTATTGGAGGGTAAGAGATTGAGTACATATGCCATGTCCACGTGGTTGGAAAATAGGCGTAAATCTAGCAATGAACATGTAATATATCAAGTAGTTACTTCACGCAACATGTATAGCACTGGAGGGGGAAACCACAATTATGAAGTTCGGCTATTGGAAATAACATGCAGTTGTGGGAAATAGAAAAACATTAAGATCCTGTGTTTACATGCAACTAGAGTATGTGATGCACTTTACATTGATTCGACCACATATATTTACCCGTGTTATAGTTTGGAGTATGCCTTTAACACTTATTCACATGCATTTGTGGTTCCTAAGTTAGAGTCATTGTGGAGGGATCCCATGGGGCCAATCCAAAATTGTTGCGGGCCAAAAGTCGACCAGTGAAGTCAAGAATAAGGAATGAGATGGATGGCCTAACTCTGCCTCATATGGCTGCCACATAATCTACAATAGAAACAAAAAACAATTATGATAACATCTTAAAATGTGAAACAAAATTCAGTAACAAAATGTGAAGATCACCCAGATGGAAACTTAATTCATTTTTGTGTTGTGATATGAGATTTGATGCAAACAGGTCTAGAGAACGGCCTTGTTGGGAAAACTTGGGAGTTATTAATATGGGATAGTTTTTGAATATTTAGATATTGTGGAACTAGGAGGAAATTCCAATGTCAAGCACTTGCTATCTTGCTGGAATTAGTTATGGAGACAATTGGTTGATTTTACAATGAAAATTTTATATGTGCATTGTTTATTGTTGGCACTAAATGGTTAAAGGATGGGCCATTTGAATCGAATCACAATTGGAGCCAGGCCAGCTGGCAGCTACAAACTGTTAACAAGTGACATTTGCATTACTTTTTCAAAATGGACTGTCATTCTTGAAACATTATACTAACAATGATTTTGTCCTATGTAACTAGTTTGCTGCTCTCCTAGTCAATAGACATTGTTCGTGGAGGTGACCATTTTAATAAAGCTCGGGCCTAACAATTACTAGCTTCATTAAGTTACTATGATCCAATAAGCAATGAATGATCAAGCTTGGTGAAGAGGCCATAACCATCGTTTTGTGTGATCTTATTTAATGTACAATACCAATATTATACATGTGTAATTTATCTCCTATTAACTGTTTACACATAGAGCATATAGATTAAAAATAATCATTAAGCTCTTATACCTTTCAAGTCAAAACCATCATACATAATGATAATGAAGGCCATCACAATGACTTCATAGTTTTGGTTTTAGGGCAGATTGAGTTCAAGAAATTCAAAGCATTTGACAAAGATTAGTTCATAGTGAAACCGGCATATCCCTATCAAGTCAAAACTATCATACATAATGATAAAGAAGGCCATCACAATGACTTCTTTTTTTTTTTTTTTTTTTTTGGGTTTTAGGGTAGATTGAGTTCAAGAAATTCAAAGCATTTGACAAAGATCTCATAGTGAAAGCAACATATCCCTATCTAGTTTCATTTCTAAAAGTGAATCTTCTCCTTATGTTTACACTTTACACGTTTTTTACTCCCATGAATCTCAAGTAAATAATCCGTGAATTACTTATCAAACATCACATTCATCCTTGTCTTTACAAGCATTTCAGAATCAGCCCCCACTAATGGCATGCAAATAATCCATGAATTACTTATCAAACATCACATTAAATACTGCGGTATAAAAGTGTATTAACCACTAAATTATTCTTTGTAAGTTGGTGTCAGGTGTTTTTAGACCCAGTTGTATGAAAAACTAATGGAACTACTTGTCTTAAAGTAAAAACCACTGGGGTGGGAACTTTCTCAAAAAACCAAATTCACCGAGTAAAACCTTTACCTAGACTCTACAACTAGTAGATAGCTTACAAAAAAAACCTTTCATGCACCAAATAGTCAAGACTCTTCAATCATATGAATTGCCTTAACAAATGACACACTCATGGTCATGACTAAAATGTTCGAGCAACTTCAAGAGCTTCTTGAAGGTTTGCTTCACAGCAATAATTAAGTCTATGGTGGTGTTATGGCATTTATTTACTAATACTAGAATAAAGAGACAAATCAGTAGTATTTTACCAATTAAGATGTGCTGGCATGATCCTTCTGTTACTATACTATTTATTTATTTTTTTTTTCGAGAATCTGGCCTGTTCCTAAGGTCGAAATAATTTATCTTGACTTTTCATAAGGCCTGACATTCACTGATTTGGAGACCCAAGATGTTATAACCAAGATCACTGTAGGAAAAATACTTATTAAGGACAATTATTTTTTGGTAGCTATTATAAGGACAAATTAGGCACATGGAAATGTCCATAAATCCAGTTTTAATTTTCCTTGTTTTACAGATAAGGACTAAACAACCCTTCTCTTAATCTTTCTACTTTGGAAGTATCATCCATATCTGATAATAAATATATTAACAATGATTGACAAAAATATATAGTTTGTTTAATATGTTATTGTTACATATGTATGACATGAAAAAAGAAATGCTAGAGATATTGCTCTATTTCCTTGCAATATGTTCTACATTGAAGGACATATATATACATATATAAAGTTAATGATATAGATCCTAAAATAGACAATGCCAAGTCTTCTTAAGGTTTTTATAGACAATTCCAAGTCTTTTTTGTATATTATTACTTGGCTCGGTTGCATTCTAACTAATTCCTCGCGATAGCGGACCAACGCCATGCCGGATGGCCTACTCTTCGGGCTTGGCACCCGCACCCACCTACAATTATGAGCAAATAATATAAGATAAGATAATACCACTTAGTTACTAAGAAGAGTACATTGTATAACACATTGAATATCATGAAAATACTTAATTAAATGCAAGTGGAGCTATTGGCCAAGGGTCATAATCACATCCAGGTGTGGGCTCTATCTTCGGGCACAAGAATGGCAACCTTGCCCATGCCCAATACTGGACCAATTGCAACACCCCACCAATCTGCGAATGATCTTTATGGCTTGCTTGGCATAACTCTTTGTACAACCATGCTAGGCAACCACTACCCCAACTATATTGTGACAGATCACGAAGGTTTCGCAGGAACTCCAAGAACATTAGATGCACCCTATCTCCCGACTCGTCCATGAAAATCTTATCCCCTAGTAGCACTAAAATATAGCACCGGACATACTGATATATTTGAATCTCTGTTGCATTATGAGGCAGTGGCTTTGTAATCGCTCAATAACGCGGATGATGAGAATTCTTTGCCCCACTAAAGTTTTTTTTGTCATTCGGCGGAACTTCAAAACCAAGCAACTACTATCACAGAGTGCTCTAACCCCCCCCCCCCCCCCCCACCAGTCGGCCCAACCAAGACCTCATCGTCTATAAGAAGTCCCAAAATGACCTCCACATTTTGTAGGGTGTTGACATCTCACCATGTGGAATATGGAACGTATGAGTCTCCGGCCACCATCGCTCAACTAGGGCCGATATTAGGCCATGATTTATCTCTCTGGATGGAGCCCTAAACAATCCTTCTAGCCCCACCAACTTGATAATGTCTATCACCCAATTGTCTTGCATTGATATCTTCGCCATCTCCTAAGAGCTACCACGACACTCAAGTGGGTCTAAGTCCTGCAAAATCAATAAAAATTATAGCAGTTGTTAGAACTAGATATACAACTTTGAAAGAACTTGCTAAAGTCAAAGGGAACATCAAAATTAAAGCGGTTGTTAGAACTAGATATTTCACCTCGCCATTCCAAATGTCAGTTGATCGATGCTTTGGTTGTTGTGTCAGCATTGAAGTATTGATGGGACCAAAGCGCAGGATCTCTGGCTACTCACCGATCCAAGAGTCCATACTGCAAAGAGTGCTACTGTGAGATCATTTAAACCTATCGTAACATTTATGATCGATGATTTTACAAAGTAAGGAGAATGTCTGAAAAGAAAATTTAATACGAGTATGCCGCTAGTATATAATAAAAACATATTTAATTATATCATATGAAAAATAAAACAACTCATACAAGAATGAAGAAACTAAGTAACTTCAATCATAATTTGACCCCAATGTTACTAGATAGAGTCCAAATAACATATGAGAGAACCAACATCATGCCCAAAAAAAAAAAATATTCAATACAAAACATAGATCCCAATTAAACTAAACTAAAAGCATGAACCATACTCACACTTGTCTTGTTGTCTGAACACTCCCACATAATGTCTTTGAACCCAAAAGCTACCCATACACAAAGGCAAATAATCCTCATAAATTTTTACATGGGGCACCATGAATCTATAAAAATTATTAGTAAAATGTTTGATTATAAAAAAAAAAAAAATTATTAGTAAAATGTTTATCACATGGGCCACCATGAATCTATGAAAATTGAGTATGCAACTAGTGGCCTAACTAGACAAGCTTGTGCTGTGTACCACTTTTGAAGCCTACCCCTTCCTTTAATTACAAGCTCCAATTGACAATTTAAATCTACCTGCTATAATAATTTTGTTAGGATTACATGTAAACAAGAAATTCCATTGTTGAAACAACCTCTAATAAGATGCTTGCTTCAATATAACTTAAATTCCAATATAGATTTGTCCACTCCATCCATATTAACCACATAATGAGAAGCCACTGTCATGAACTCTATCTATCTTTTGTTTTATTCTCTTTTAATAATATTTCCTTATTACCTATCAAAAAAAAAAAAAAGATTATGGAGGTAGGCAGTGGAGAAGTTTAATCTTTGGAATGAAGTGGTGGAAAGAAGAAATTACAAAAAAGGTGGGTATTGTATTACTAAACTAACAAGGACACCTTATGCAATCATGCATAAGACAAGTTACTTGGAAAAACTTCTTACTGAACACATAATCTTTAATTCAAGCAACATATCATGAAGTTTTCTTTCCTAAGACTCTAATATTTATGCATTCATGAAAGGCCAAACTTTGTCCGGTTCTGCTGAAGGAGGTTTTGGAAATATTCTATTCCTAGGATATAAATGAGTCAGGTAATTAAATGGGAATAGCCATTTGAATAAGCACGAAGCACACCAAACACACAAACTTCTAAATTGCGATCATTGACATTTAAGCTAAAATATGATTCCAAAATCCTACATCTAAATTTTTGAAACAATGCAATGTATGAGCTAAAAAGAGTCCAAATTTCAAACTAGATTAAATGTCAATTCAATTACAAAAATTCAAATTTACATTCAATAAACGTAGAATCAGAAAATTAGAAAATAAAAGCAATGATAAAAAAAAATCAAACGAGATTAAATATCAATGTAATCCAGAAATTAACACTTTTTACACTATCGAAATTCACACTAATTTCATAACAACAATTCGAATGCTCAATTTGTTAAAAAAAAATCATTTTTTTATTTACTCATTTTCCAAACAACCAAATAGAATAATATACATTCTTCATTGAAATGACAAATGATCATTTCCTACCTAAAACCTCAAATTTTTTTTTCTCGGAAACCAAACATGAATCACCAAAACCCAAAAAGATCCGAAATTGAAAAAAGAAAAACCCTAGGTAACATCATGAAATTTCAAGATCTAAAATTGGAGAGAGAGAGAGAGAGAGAGAGAGAGAGGAATCTAAGAAGCAAAAACGACAACGTATTGAGTAGAGAGAGAGAGTACCTTTGGCACGGTGGGTCAATGGGAGCAGTAGTGAGAGAGGAGAGTGTTTGAGTGATTGATTTGGATGTGAGAGTGAGTGATTTTGAAAGTTTTAGATTGAGTGATTTTGAGAGTGAGTGAGTGAGTTTGAGAGGGCAGAGCAAAGTTTGAGAGTGAGTAAGCGTGTTTGACTAAGAGTGTTTCAGTGTGTTTGAACTTTGAGAGTGTTTGAGTGAGGTGTTTGAAAGTGCTAGTGTTTTTGGTTTACAGTGTGCAGCTTTCGAGTCTTAAAAACCCGATTTCTACGTGGCTAAATTTGCTCCACGTGGAAAATTTGTCCATGTAAGAGTATGACAAACACCAGAAATCGAGCTTTAAAAGCTCGAGTTCTAAACTGATCTCGAGTTTTAAAAACTCGAGATGTTAGTTTCCAATATTGTTTTGGAATGTGACAACTAACGAAAATGTTAGATATTTAAGGCTAAATGGAAAAAAAATTCCAACTAATCAAATAGCCAGTGAAAGTTCATAATTTTAGTTTTTAGATTTTTTTTTGAGAAGTAGTTTTTAGATGAATGTTGACATTTGTTGAAATATATTAATGTTACTGACACTGTCCCTAGGTCCCACTGCATTTTAGTTACTTCAGTCTTCCACAATTTCTTTATATTTTTAGGGAAGTATACCTTAAAATACACTTTGATCTAATGAATTGCATATAAAAAAAAATATAAGAGTAATATGAAGAAAAAAAGAGAGGGAAAAGGTCAATCTAGTAGCTAGAGGATCCATCCAAGATGAAGTCTGTGCGGCTCCTGCTCTCTAGAGACTAGTCTATGTTCCAATTATATGTTCTTGTAGACATCCCATTTTACAACTTGCATTTAACCCACCGGTAGATCTTCAAATTTGTGATACAAAACAAATCCTGATGCTCTAACGATCAAAATGGTATGTCATGGGTTTTGATCGGACCACCTGATCAAAAATTAATACAAACAATTAATTTTGATTGGTACCAACAAGAATTAATTTAAAATTAATTAAGTGTGAATTTTGATTGGATTTCATTTTATTTATTTATTTATTTTTTTAATAAAAAAATGTTTTCCTTTATGGCATCTTATCTACTCTTTTGAAAAACAATTTGGAGAGAGAAAGATATGATCCATGAAAAAAAAAATGCTAAAAAAAAAACGTTATTATCTTCAGCAGAAACTTGAATTGCATTTTTGGCCTGGAAAACGTTGAAATTTGATTTTCTCTATTTCTGGAAAAGTTGTAGAAAATTGAATTTCCTTTCAAAAAACACAAATCCTAAATCAATTGGAATTTTGAGAAAAATTTATGGACAAAATACAAAACAGGTGCAGAAGATAACACAGATTCAGCATTATCTTCATTCTTCTTTCAAAATTTCAAATGAGGATCAACACCCAATCTGATCAAGCTTATCTAATAGGCTTATTCTTTCCCTTAGCTTCAGAAGAAAGCTTTTAAAAAAAAAACAAGCTGGATAGGAAAACAGATACATTCTTTGAAAAATTTCAAAAAACAGAAAAACACTAAAAAAACGTTACTATTTTTAGCGGCAACTTAAATCACTTTTTTTAGCCTGGAAAAATTGACAATTGGTTTTCTCTATTTCTAAAAAAGTTGTAGAGAATTGAATTTCCTTTTAGAAAACACCAATTTTGAATCAATTGGAATTTTGAACAGAAAGTTAGAGCCAAAATACGAAACAGGTGTAGAAGATAACACAAGTTTAGCATCATCTTCAACTTCCTTTCAAAATTCAAATGGGGATCAACACCAAATCCATTCCAGCTCATTTAAACAGGTTTATCTCCTCCCTTAGCTTTAGAAGAAAGCTAATAACTTAGCTTTAAAGCTAAGCCATCCCTTCCCCTATAAATAGAGAATACCTCTTCTATTTTCTGGACCCCGAATTCCCTCTGAAGAGCTAGTGAGAAAGCAGAAAAGAAAAACTGTTGTGCAACCATTATTCTTATTTTGGTTGTAATTAAGTACTTCCTTGCTTTCTCCCCAGCCCTTTAAGTGATCACTTCCCCCTTTTAATTTATGCTCTATGCTGGTAAGTGGTTAATTATGTTCTTAACTTTCCACACATGCTTGAATAAATGCTTAACAAGTCATTATTTGTTTCTTTCATGATATGCTTGGATGAACATGCCTATATGTCTCATTGATATTCCTTTTAAATGCTTAGATGAACACTTCTAGGCTAATACACAAATTTTCTCTTGAATGCTTAGATGAACACTTTTAGGTTAAAACACAACTTTCTCTTGAATATTTAGATGAACATGTCTAGGTAGTTGTTTTACTTTGTTAAATGCTTGAACAAACATGTCGAAGTATTTTGATTTTCTTTAGATGAACATGTTTAAGAGATTTTCCTTTACTTCCATTGAGGACTCTTTTTTCGACCCACATGGCATTACTTCATTGGCAACCCATGCCACATCAACATATTATTGATTTTTTGGGTAAATCTCTTTAAAACCCAAAATAAGCTCATATCTCATTTAACTACATGGATTGGGCTCACATGGCCCATAAGATCCTTACTTCAAGAGGCAAATTCATGGTCCACATTTTCTTTTCATCAATTGGGATCATAACTCATGACATCATCAACATCAACATATGAATCGGGCTTAAGTAATGAATCAAAGCTCACGACCCATATTACCTCTCTTACACTCATGGCAAGCGGTTTCTTTAACAAGAACCCATATTTACACAAAATGACAATAAAACCCAAGGCACGTCATCTCATCTTCGGCTTATGATCCAAGCTCATGAGTCTCTTTGGGGAAACTGTAGGAGTTGTTGTTTAGAGGGCCAAGAGGTATGTTCAGTAAAACTCCAGCAGTTTAAAGTTGATAAAAGAAACATGTTGCTTGGCGTGTCTTCTCCAACTCCCTGAACTTTGACGAGTTCGTGTGTAGCGGGTAACATATGGTAAGCATCTCTTATCACATAGCACTTTAGATAATAATATTTCCCATTGCTCTTTTCCTAAAGCTTAATATTCATCATGTGACAAATATTCAATATCCCCAGTCATCTAACTGTTGGGAACATAACTGTTCATTCAATCCCCAGCTGTTGCTATACAAATTTGGAAACTTCATTATATTATTTTACATAAGTCTTATTACTACTTTCAGCTAAAATCCAACTCAAACACATGACCTAATCTGATTGACTATTTTTAATCTCCAACTATATGCAAAATATTCATTATATCTCTCATACCCAGCTGCTGTCTGCCACAATCAAACCATATATTTCTCTGCCAGTTGCTAGGACAGAGCATTTAATACTCTTCTTACTCACCAAAATTATGTCACAACACAATGAGACCTTGACTAAATCTCTAAAGCTTCTTTAACTTTTAACCAATCCTTCTATTACTTACTAGAAATGTGTTGTAATGGAACCTTGCACCAAAAACACAAACACCCAAAAGTGGAAATATTTCTAGCAGAACCCCAGCAATGTATTCAACACTTGACATCTGGCTAAGAGTAATATCATCAGCCATTTAATGCTGAAATCCCAGTTGCCAGCTGTTATACCCAAAATAGCAAGATTCCCTTGAAAGAGATCTTACCATTTTCAGCCAAATCTATAAAGTATATGCTGAATGTCCTCTCCAACAGTTTGAAACCACCCAGCTGACCTCATTTGCTTCTGCCCAAAGTAACAGCTGTCTTATGGCAGCTGTGACAACTGTCTCATGATAGCTGTCACAGCTTTTCCTGACAGTTGGGACAACCTTTTCAGAACAGCTGTGACAGTTGACCCAGCAGCTTGAGTATTACTATTTTTTTCACATTTGGCTAAAACCAAAACTAGCTAAACTAACCATCTTTTTCTTGCCAAAATACCTTCATTTCTGTTGCTCTTTCCCCAGGAGCTCTTACCTAGAACAACAAGAATACCTTATCGCTAAACATATCATTTTTTGCCTAAATCTTAAGATGAATTTTCTGAAAATTTATTGCTATTTAGGACAGATTTTGACTGAGATTATTTGCTAAAATATCCCCCTAAACTCAGCTAAATAGAACCCCTCATCAACACCTCAAGGGAACACAAAAAATGGAAAAAAGCAACTCTTTGACAAACCTCTCTATTCTCCCTCCCTCTAATTATCTTCTCAAGCTCTTAAAGAAGTTCTGGGTTTTTAGTTTCAAAATCAGGAACTAAACTCTTCAGCTCTTAGCTCATCATGCCCTTCATAAGCCTTCATACACCCTCCTAGCAGAAAAGCCCAACTGTAAATTTCAGCAACATTGCTAAACACACTGCAGCACTATTACCCCTTTTATAATCATTCTCTCACTCTCCATATTCAGAAAATACACCTATCTTACTGCTCCTATCTCCAAATACTTAAACATATCTTCATACTCTTCTCTTACAAAATCTTTCCTCTTGCAAAGCAATCTCTACAATTTCTCCAATGGTTATAATCTCATATTTTTACTATCTTTAACCACCATATCTTTCATACTTCTATATATCATACATATTACAAATGCTACATCTCAAAAACACTCATATCTCTAAACATTTCTTTCTCCACTTCTCTTACACAATCTCATACACATTTACTACATCATTACATATGACACACTACACTCTTCTAAACTCCACTCTCATACTCTTTCACTTTGAAATTCTTCTGTTTTGCTGCTCATAAACACATATCAATACTCTTCTCTATCTTTCTTATAAAAGCCATTCTCATGGAAGGCATAAACTTTTAATGCTAAAGCCATTCTCCTAGAGGGCACCAAGATCTCATATCAAAGCTCTTCTCATGGAAGGCACAAATCTATCTTACATAAAACCCTTCTCTTAGAAGGCATAAATACTCCATACAAGAGCCCTTCTCATGGAAGGCAACACTATTCATAACTTCAAAACAACTAAAAGAGCATTGTCAAAGAGAAAACTCATTTAAGTGCATGATAAGAGGGGAAAGCTTAACTAGCCCCTACACACAGCTGGACATACTTTTTCTCCCTCCAGTTGCACCCATTTTTCCCCCTCAATCTTGAAGTTATCATGGAAAACTGCCTCTCTACCGCTGGGGTCACTCTGCTGGGATATTATCAACTCACAGAAGTTGTATAGCTGGGCTACAAACCATACAAAGATAAGTGATTTTGCCTCCTTATCTTTAAATTTACATCATTGAATACATGATTACTTCACATTTAAATACATGTTACTTTATTCCAACTATTATTACAACTATTAACCAAGGCTTAAACTTATTTAAATGCATGATAAGAGGGGCAAGCTTAACTGGTCTTTACCGCTGGCATTTTGCTGGAATCCTATCAGCTTACTGATGCTACACAGCTGGGCTACAAACCATACGAAGATAAGTGACTTTGCTTCCATATTTTTAATTTACATCATCAAGTACATGATTACTTTACTTCTAAATAAATACTACTTTATTTCAACTACTATTACAACTACTAATCAAACCTATTATATCAAACATATATTACATACTTATTCAACCATTATCATGATTCTTAGACTTTGTCTTTGATGGTTTTGTAGGCTTAAAAGTACACTGGTAGCCGTTAGACCACGTGGCCCAATGTTGAGTTCCGGGACACAACTCCCCAAACGAACCCGGGTCTAGCAAGGTCACCCCTCCAAAGGACCACACGTGGCCGAGCAACTGAAAAAGGCCCCCGAACAACTTCTTTTCATAATTGTTTGGATGATCAAACATGTTTGAATGTTTCATTTATTTTTTTCTCTTTGCAATTATGTTGATGACAAATAACATGACAATTTTGTTTTTTTCTTCATACGCTTAGATGAACATATCTAGGCTAGGAATTCTTTGTTTACATTGATTTCTTGGATGAACATGCCATTACCTTCATGCTTTCTTTACATTAAAATTGTTATCTAACAAATTTCATTTTTTTGTTTATCTTTATGTCAGATTCCCCTAACACATATTTGCTTATAATTCTTGCAAATTAACATGTTTGTATGACATATTGTTTGTATTTTTTTGACATGACATGATGTTGGCCACCTTAACCTAGGAGACCGATTTTACTAGGTGAGATGGGTGCTTAATCCCTTCTCATCTCGTAAATTAGCCTCCGAACCAAGATCAAGGGTTCTAGACTATGCTATTGTATATGTAATTTCACATTTTTTAGAATGTAACTAGGAAATAAAGCAATGTAATTTATTTTTCTTAGATTGTATCTAGGACAAAAAGTATTATAAATTTTTGTTACACAATTGATGTAAATTATCATATATATTAATACAACAGAAGCATTTTTTATATTGAAGGTTTTCTTATTTTTCCATTTAAATTAAATAAGTGGCGACACCATGTAAAACCCTCGATGTAGGGAAGAGTACATTTTACAATGAATTCGTTCATTTTGAGCATCACGATCCCACCTGTTCACACGGGTTAGGCCCAGTTTGGAAAAAATTAGCGAGCCAGGGTTGTGGTCGCTCACAATTCTAAATGCCTTCCTAATTCCCTCCTCCTCACAGGGGCGGTGCCACCTTAAGGCCAGGGACTGCCCTCACTTGAAATAATAATAATAATAATAATAATAATAATAATAATAATGTAAAAAAAAAAATATTTGTCTACCCCTCAAAAAAAAATTGGAAACACCCTTAGTTTTTTTATGTCAATAAAATTAAATTTTGCTCCATAATTTGTTCTATATTCAGTGGATTAATGATTATTTGGTTGTGTACTTTGAAAGAGATGTACCTTGGAGCATTGATAATGAGACTATCATGCAACGATCTCAAAATATGAAAACTCGTAGAAGGCAATTGTAAGCTTTATGTATTTGCGTATTTTTTTATTATTATTGTTGTTGTTAATATATGAATTTATCTTTTTATTAGATTGTATAATTTATGCTTCTTAATAAACACCCTGAGAAAAATTCCTGGAGCCGTCACTGCCTCCACAAGCGTAAACAAAGACATAGAGTGGAGGGATGGCCATGCCATGCCCCATAATAGGATTGGAGAAGCCAGAAGGTATTATAGACAAGGGGACATATCGGATCACGTTGAATGTGGAGTACGCTCAAGGCAGTAAGTTAGTCACATGGAAAAATTTTCTTTCTATGTGAATTTGAATCAATAGTTGATCTCATCTGAATAAGGCCTTAACAGCGAAAGCAGTCTCCTTGGTGTGGTGAAATTTAAAACAAAAGATTAGAAGTACTTGGGAACACTTTTAATGTTCACTCCAATTCCACTTTACACCCAAGAAGTGTGGTTTCTCAACCAGTTTCCAAGGGAGAATAATTGAGTGGCTTCACTCACACATATACACCATTTCACACTGATGTCTATCTTTTTCTTTTTCTCTAATAAAAAATTCTGTATGTTTCTCCCTCTATAACTAATGGATTATTTAATTGGGCTGGCCTATTAGGCATTTCCAATTGGGCTTTAATGTGTGGCTTGGAGTCGGACCAAAAGGGACCAATAAGACACTAGCTCCAATGGGCTTTGGGCTTTTCTGTCAACTCTTGACAAGTTCAAAGTTACCATTAATTATATTTAATACAACTATATAAATATAATTGCACTCTAGGCCTTATTAATAAATTATTTCCCAAGACTTTATTATACATGCAACCCCTTCATAAAATATTGGTAGTAACACAAAGTCATGAATGCAGACTGCCACTTTGTAAATTACTACATCTTATCCTTGAGTACCCGGTTTAATTCTTTAAAATTATTTATCATATATTTTTGAAATCCAATTTCATAAATATATACTTTAGTAACTTTTTACTAAAGTGGTTAGGTCTAACTCTCTGAATAAGTGAACCCATTAAACTTATCTCAAGGAAATATTTTATATCTCCGTTAAGAGACTATGAATTCCATCTTGAGAATATATGTTCCATCAACACTAAATGTGACTGCCCAACATACTGAGGTTTTGACCGTTACTTTAGATCTCACTCTTGATATATCAAAACAACCTACACTTCATCAGGTCTATTATCCTTTCAGGATTAAGAGTTCATGTAAATAGAGATCGTGAGATTTATTATCCATTTGACAGTTGTTAGGAGAATAATAAATCTCACAGTGGTCCAGTTCAATATGTCTTAACTCTTAAAACATGTCAACTAGAAGTCTACACTTCCATGATCAAGACAAATAATCTTAGTTGATATGTTATAGTCTTCGCAGATGAAATGCCTAATTTCATCACCGACTACGAATTACAATTCTGAGTTTACAAAGAACTTGTGATTTATATCTTCTATGACTTTTCACGTAAATCACATACTATACATCTCATGGACTATATGATAATGTCCCAATATTCATGTTACCATTATTTTAGATAATAATAAAATAACTTTATTAAACACAACATAATGTCATACATAACATCATACAATAGGATTTAAGGGCACACATCCTAACACCCTTCTCTTTTGGATGAATGGGGTTGGGTGGTTTAGAAGGTGATTTAATGAGCTGCATATAAATTAAGAGTGATATGAGTAAAAAAAAAAATTATGTATTAATCATTTATATATAATAAACAATAAATGTAAATACTTTTTTTAATGGTTTTTTTTAAGAAACTTTTTTTAATGTTTAGAATTTAAACTATAATGGTGAAGCTTCGTTGTAATTAATTTTGGACAATTTAATATAATAAACATAGACAAGTGGAAGGATAGAAAAGATGTTAATTTCCTTCATTTTTGTTTGGTTGGGAGTGAAAAAGTGGAGGGATGGAAAAAGTAAGTTTGTATAAATTTACTCATATACCATTGCTAAAAATGATGCCCAATTAAAAAAAAATGACAAATAACCACAAAAAAAAAAAAATACAATCACTCAAATTTATTTTTTTTAAAACCATGTCTAGAAAAAAAATCACGTCTAAAAAAAATGGAATGAGAACAAAAATCAAATAGTTGTTAAAATTGGAATTGAAAAAAAAAAAAAAATCATACTAAAGCTCATGGGTAACTTGTATATGAAAATTTTTGTCCTTCACCTATCAGATTTTCCCCTACCAAGTTTTCTCCCCATTTTGGGGAGAAAACTTTTTAGTGGCCTAGGTGAGCTTCATCATCATTGTCCCCTCTTCCCCTCTCAACCAAACATCTTCCAAAAAATTTTTCCTCCACATTCTCTCTCTCTCTCTCTCTCTCTCTCTCTCTCTCTTTTCCCATCCTCCCTAAAATCCACTCTACCAAACACACCCTTAAACTCTTTGAAGGGTTAGAAAAAATTGGTAAAATCAACACATATATTTTTACTACAAAATAAAATTCAATATTTTATTCATATATGCAAATGAAGGGGAATAAAAATGAACATGACGGATATACATGGATGACGGGTTCATATTTAACATAGCCAAGGAGGACGGATCCACAGTGGACGGACGAGTATGATGCCGTGGTCATCCTTCCAGGTTTGGTTCCAAGAAACCCTAAATGGTATTTACGCTATATAATTAGGGCTGATGTGGCTTTACTTCATCTCCACGTGAGCGTGTATAAGAAGAATTCTTGCGTCACACGTGCAGCTTATTGGTGATTTTTCGGCATCATCAGTTGGCGCCGTCTGTGGGAAACATCAGCACTGGAGAGTAATTAGCCTTTGCTCTATCCCTGAGACAAAAAGTTGCATGGTACTCACTCGATCGATGACAACAACCAACAATCAAGGCGATGAACCGCACGCCACAGCTTTGGAGAGGCAAGTCCAAACGCTTGCGGCAGCGGTTGAGCGCCTAACCAAGCAGAATCATGATCTAGAAGAGTAACTGCGGCAAAGGAATGCACACCCAAGCGCACCAGAGGAAGACCAGGAAGGTGCAAGCATGGATGGGAGGAACTTGGAAGGGCCTGAGGGTAGCAACGCTTCGAGTAGACCGGAGCGACAAGACACTAACCGGCCATCCATCTCGGACACCCTACCACCTCATATAGCAGCTGAGATGCAGGAGATGAGGGAACATATGGATGTGATGATGAACGCCCTCAGAGGTCGAATCTCCAGCGACCTGGATGACCTAGTCCATAGAACGCCCTCAGGGTTACATGTTACTCTTGAACTACGACGGTATCCTCCTTGTCATCGGGACCTTTGTCAGATGATTGACGGACATCTTCTGCGACGGACCCCTTCTCAACCTTCTGGGCCTCATCGTCACTTTGTTCACCGCCAAAAAGCTCGGCTGTGTCTTCAGTGTCGGCAGGACGGGCTAGAGTCTGACCTCCCGTATCGACGGTGATATGTGTGACACTTAGATTGGGATACGAGGCCTTGACTTAACGGAGCCAGTCATCGAATCCTTCATTAAAAGAGCTGCCCAATTTAGGCAGAAGAGCGTCAGAATCCCGATATTCTCGGATAGCCTCCTCTTTGGCCTAACGGATGCTTTCTTCTTTCGCCTTCAAGGTTTCCCTCAACAACTCTACCTCTTTTTCTAGGTTTTCGCGAGTCTGCTCAGACAATTTCAGCTTTTGTTCATGACGAAGCTTCCGTAGCTTCAACTTGTCAAGCTCCTCTGCCGTCGCCTTGGTCTTTGCACAGACGCGCTCCAACGCCTTCTCTTGTGCGAGACAACGGTCCATTAGTCCTTTGGCCATAACAACCCCCTACAATATTAAGGGTAAGGACCAATGTCAAAACATGACGGTACCAACATTAAAAATATATAATAATAATAATAATAACAACAATAATAACAATAATAATAATAATAATAACAATAACAATAACAATAACAATAACAATAACAATAACAATAATAATAATAATAATAATAATAATAATAATAATATCGGTGCCAACTTGAGTAAGACTATATAAAGCCGTCTCCCCCATGGATTCCGTCGCATGATTACCAAGATCCTTGTAATCATCATCCGTGATAATGGAAGTCACCCGGTTAAGGGCATATTGCGAGTCCTCCCGCAACAAGACGGGTGGTTTTTCTTTGGCAAGATCCGGATTGGTCATTAAACCTTTTCCTTTGCCTAAACCCAACTTTGGTGGCAATTTTAACCTGTCAGATCCTTGGACGGCGGCCAACCCCGTCACCAATTTCTACTTCTTTGAGTGACGGTCAGCATTCTCTGACGGTTGCCTCTTAGAAGACGGATGGAATGAACCCGTCTTAGGTGGGGGGTTTCCTTCTTGTTTCTTCTTAAGGGCAGCTTGTTGTTTAATAAGTGCCCTTCTCCTGGCAGCATCCATTTCTGCAAGAAAGTGGACGGGTATTAACTAAAGGCAAACTATTTCCTCGGATTCTCGCTTAGAAGAAAAAAGTGGACGAACTAAAATAAAAACGGACGGGTTGCAAGGAACATACGACGGTGAATCTGATTGTCGTACTGACGGGCAGCGTTGGAGGGCTTAGGACCGTTGCAATACCGATGCAGAGTATCCAACGTGACCAGTTTAACCCACGTTCTCTCCGACAACTGGGTGGTTTGGAAGATTCTCTCTAAGAAGCCAAATTGCTCTGTACTAATTGGTGGACGGTCCCGGGCTGTAAGAAAGGTGACGGTTAGGACATTTGCAAAGCATTAGTAAATGAAAAACAGACGGACGCATACCGGACGGAGGCATTATGCCCCAGATCTTGTCCACAGGCACATATTCCTAGTCATCGGGATGACACATCCAATTGTCCCCTTGAAGAAAGAAATATTGA
Source organism: Castanea sativa (assembly GCF_040712315.1). Classification (NCBI taxonomy): domain Eukaryota; kingdom Viridiplantae; phylum Streptophyta; class Magnoliopsida; order Fagales; family Fagaceae; genus Castanea; species Castanea sativa. Next base: position 23,936,700 of record NC_134018.1, read on the forward strand.
CTCTTTCAGTTTCGATTGGAATCCGGCGCCTCTCATATCAAACGGAGCACTGGACTCCTCGGCACAAAACTATACATACCCCTTGATTGGGTAATCTCAAACGGATGGTAACAATTGAAGAACTCTTCCACTGTTAACCGTCTCGCATTGTCAGACATCACACCGTAGAGGACTTCCACACTTAGAAAAACCCTCTAGGCATTTGGTGAAATTTGGCTGACAGCCAAACCCAGGTATTGAAGGAGACGATGGTGCAAAGCGCTTAACGGGAATCGCAGGCCCGCTTTGAGCATCTGCTCGTAGACACTGACGTCTTCAAGACCCTGGTAATAGCACTTCTTAGACTTAAAGGGTAGACAGATAGGGATGCTATCAGGTATCTGATACTCCTGCCTAAAAGTATCGAAGTGCCGTTGCTTGATGATAGAGATAAAATCGTTCATCGTCCACAATGGAAGCATGACGAATTCCCTGAAACTGTCAGGGCCTGTGACGGACTAGATTGGTGGATCTATACCGTCTAAGTCATCATTTGAACCATACTCTGACCCGTCCTCATGCTGCCCTTCATCTTCCACATTGGAAGGAAAGCTAGCTGACGGTTCTCTCTCCTCGCTAGAGGTGTCTTGGTTTGCTTGACCTGACAAAAACACCTCTTTGTAGCCCGCTCCCTCGCGGACATAAGACTGACCACTTGACGCCTTACTAGACATTTGACACCTACATATGACAGGTAAAGGAAACCCAAGACTCTAGATCTATGCTAACGACAGACCAACATGTGAAATAAAGAACAGAAGTTAATAAGCGAAGGAGGTACTTACAGGTGGACGATACGAAAAGGAAACGGACGAGCTGAAAGGGCGACGAATCTTAACTTCTCGAGGCAACGGATCACACAAAGTGGACGGTTGCGCTCTGATTAGTAGAAAATTTTTCCAAAGTATAAAAATGAAAGGGATGGGTAGTATATATAGAGGGCAAGCGCGGTAAATGAAGGGGCGCATCGATTCCAACAAACCACTAGTGGTGTAACACCACGTGTCCTTAGTACATTTATGGCTGTTCCAACGTGTCCATCAAAACAATCCTATCAAGGGTCAAAACTAACCGTCATTCCATCAGCTGCATAAGAAAGTTGGCGGCCTCATGGAATGAGGGGGCAACTGAAGGGGAATAAAAATGAACATGACGGATATACATGGATGATGGGTTCATATTTAACATAGCCAAGGAGGACGGATCCACAGTGGACGGACGAGTATGATGCCGTGGTCATCCTTCCAGGTTTGGTTCCAAGAAACCCTAAATGGGATTTACGCTATATAATTAGGGTTGATGTGGCTTTACTTGATCTCCACGTGAGCGTGTATAAGAAGAATTCTTGCATCACACGTTTAGCCTTGATCAAAGGACTCCTATGAGGAAAAGAACTCTAGAAGGTATGCAAAAGGAAAGAGTTCCAATTCTAGAAGGAAAGGACTTCATGGTCAAGGCATGGATGCTAACCCTACACCACTATAAATATTCCAAAACCCTCATAAATAAAGGTACGCATTATTGACTCAACTCTGGCACTTTAGGGTTGTGAAAAGTTCTAACTTGACATTTGGAGGGTTTTTGGCCGGCACCACACCGGTGCTCTCTGTTAGGTCTTCGCTTTTCGTTTTGTAGGTGTTGTTTCGATTTGAGAGTGCGTGCAGCTTATTGGTGATTTTTCAGCATCATCAGCAAACATAAGTAAAGATTATAATTATATCACTTAATTGATTCAAGTGAAATTTTGCGACATGACATTCAAGTGAAATTTTAAATCCATATACTTTCATACTTCATAGATTGTTTGAATGGTTTTAATTTAATAAATTTATAATTAATTTGATTATTATAGGTAAAAAATGGTATGGTCCCATCAACTTTCTTAGTTTTGCATTTCGTATATTATAACAATATTTGCATAATTTACTTTAACCTAAAATTTGAATATATATGGATAGACAGTCATTGGTTATGAAGTAAGTGAAATTATTATGTATACTGGGAGGATTGTTAAAGTAGTCCTCCCAACCAATGAAATAATGACACTTATGTAAATGTGTGAGTCCAATTCCTAATTAGCACATGAGTGAAAAATAAAAAATCACTAGGCAATGTCATATTTGCATAAATAACAACGTTTTATTGATTAGAAATACTAGGAGGACCACTTTAGCAATCCTCCTAATAGACCTAATAATTTTTCATGAAGTAGAACTTATTTTATTGTGTGTATATATGGATAGAAAGTCGTTGATTAGGAAGCGAAACTCTGTGGGTTTTTATTTATTTATTTATTTTTTACAGTACCTAGGCCCAAATAGAAACAATGATCCTGGGCCTAACACTTATTATTTGGTGGACTGGGCTTGATTCACCACAGTAATATTGGGCTGATTACAAATTGATTTGCACACAAAACATGGATCCTACAATACATACACATTCATGCATACAAAATATATACGTATTGTACAATAAGGAACAGTAAATGAATAATATATATAAAAGAAAGGGTAAGTAAAACGTTAGGGATCCTTAGGATGATGAATAATATTTCATTATTTCATGAGTTTTTAATACATTAGGTCCTTTACTCCACTGGATATGTTACAAGGTCCAAATAAGTTCAACAGTTACAGACTTAGATAACTTTTTTAGGCTTTTTTAGACTTGTGAGGTTTGAATCCAAGTGTATCCTCTAATGTTTGTCTTAGGATCCCTTGTGGAGTTTTCCCTCTTTTTTCCTTTTTTGAATTCTAAAGAAGTTTTTTAAAGGATCTTTTTGCTCTGATTCTCTATTGTTGAATGGTTTTTACTGTTAGCTCTATCCCCCTTTTATAGTGTCTTCCTAGGGTTTTTAGTGTATCATTGATTCCCTCCATTTGCTGCCTTGGGTACTAGAACCATTGTTGTGTCTGCATCATTGATGGTTGGTCCCTTTCTTATTTTCTCATTATTTTTCCTTTTTAAGGTCCCCCCCCCCCCCCCAAAAGTCCATAGCTAACCTTCCTATTTTGGGAGGTCCTAAGGGCTGATTTTCAATTCTCATTTTTCCAAAGCTTCTAGATACTGCTTTTCAAACCCATCTTTTGGCTGCTTCACCTTTTGTCATTTTCTCTAAATGGACGGATTCTTCTCTGTTAGGCTGAAAGATCCTTAGCCACCTTCCTTCATGGTCCATCTTCCTGCATACCTTGAGGTACCAGCCTTCTTTTCATGAAGTGTTGATTCCTAAGTCATTAGCCTTTTTCTGAACCATGGGTGGCTGATGGGACATATCCACTCTCGTTCTTTGTGTATGAGTATGCTCCCTTGAGGTGTCCCAATTTGAGCTGATCTTCTTCTACATATCTCGAGGATCCCAGGTTTCTCAGAATCTCCAAGTATCCTGGTTTAGCTCCCTTTTTTAGCTTCCCAACAAATTTCTCTCACAAGGGTTGGGCTGAGCTTCCTCTTTCATTTTTCTTTATTTCCTAAGGCCCAAAACTTACCCATATTCATGGGTTTGGACCCCTTCCTACTTATTTTAAGTAGTCCTTAACTGGCGGGTTTGGGGCTTGCCCCCTCTTTGAAAGCCCAAATGGTTCTTAAATTTCAATTTTGTATTGTTTTGGGCCTTGATACAATGCTTGTGATATTTTTGATCTCAACATACTCTTTTTATTGTGTGTTAACAAGTTGAGGTAGCCCTCGAATTTCCCACTTATTTTTTGTTGACGTTAACTTCTTATTTTACAAGCATCATAGACAAGGTCAGATAGATGATGGACATTATTGAATAATATTGGAGAGCTTTATCTCCGACACACAGGGAGAGGGGGTAGAAAAACACCTAAGATGTATGGACACTTTATTTAAAATGTTGTATCCATAGGTGAACTAAATGGGCGAGAGGGGCAATTATTGTTGGGGATTTTACCAAATTAAGGAGTAACAATGAGAGAACAAATGAACACATTAAGTATATAGAAATTAGTGATTGACTTGGATGCACAATTGAATGTTATCCTTAGACAATATTTGTCCCCATACGCTAGTTGCTAAAGGGTTTCTACAAACTTATTCCCAAGATACAACCAAGTTTATTGAATTCTACAAATAGCAATTTTAGAGAATACCCATAGGATTTCTTGTGTTTCTTTGCCCCCATACTGTTTCTTTGAACATTAACCTCTATTTATACCCATAGGGTTATAACCCTTCAAAAGGTACGCATGAAGAGTTAAAATGTTTCATAAAACCGTTCACAAGGCTTGAAACCTCTTTAACCTTTCTGAACAGTCACCAGAAAATTCTTCAGGAAATTCAGTTTTTTGAGTTTTGATCGGTCGAGAGGTCCTTTTGATCAATCGAACAGGAATCGAATAGCGATCGAACCATCCAAAAACTCCAGGGTTATTTTCTTACTATTTCGATTGATCGATCGAAAAAAAGTCTCAACCGATCGAAATTCCTAGAACTTGAATTTTCATAAAGAAAATTCTAGAATTCGAATTTTCACTTTATTCATTTTACAAATGAATAGTCTCCAACTTTATATCATTATTACAACCTATCCATGTATATACTTATATATACATCAATTACCCTCCCCACCTCCCCCAAAAACTCTAACATAATACACTTTTGTTTTTATAGTCCCTATATAATACGCTTAACAAAGCATTTTGCCTCCTGACAAATTTTTTTCTATCTCAAATTTGCCCCTAGCATAAATAAGAAAAGCTCTCTACTTCTAATTAAAAAACACTATCTTATGTCCATCAGTTTGTACAAATAGCACATTTTATTTTCTAATGAAATCAAAGTTTAATGGGCCCCACTTAAAATTAAGAGTTTTGCTCTTTTTGATAGGTTTTCACACTATGAACGGTAAACGATCTATGTATACAATTTTGTTCACAGCGAATTTCGTAATTGTCAGAATAATACTATATACATAATATTTTTTTTAATAAATTTCACAATTGTTGAACTATCAACTCTCATGTAGGCCCGTGGGTTTCAGTTAGCTTAATTGGTAAAGTCTCTAATAGTTAAATAAGAGATCTGAGGTTTAATCACTGCCTACACTAAAAACCGATGGGTATTTTGGTCTGATGATAAAGTTTGATGATAAAGAACTATTATCAAGAGCGGACGCCATAAGTTGAAAACTTTCTAAAAATAAAATTTCTCAAGTAGGCCCACCATTTATACTACTTTATTATCTACCATTTATATAATTATGAGGGTCAACTTATGAACATTCCAACTCTCCTCTTGGTGGGGTCTACACAATTATTATATCTCTTAAAAAAAAAGGTCTACGAATGTTCATATGTAGCACCTTGCCTCCGCTCTTTTTCTTATCACTATAGTTTTTAATATTTTTTAGTCTCAAACTCTGTTCTTGTTATGATCCAAATTTCAACATCTTAAAAGAATAGGGAAAAAATTTAAATTCTAAGTATTTAGATCTCTTAATTATATTAATATATAATTGTTTATTTAGTTTGATATTAATATCAATTAATTTTTTTTAGATTAGTTTTGCTTTCAATCTCGCTCCCTCCCCTGAACTGAAAACTTGGCTTTGCCACTGGTCATATTTGTGTTGTAATGGTATCCTATTTGCTATATTATGTTACAATTTTTCAAAAATTTCTTATGGTGTCATATCGTACCCATGTGTTTGTGAATTCTAAGGCAACGCTCTTATTCTACTGCAAAACTTTACAAGGATGACAATGGTATTGGGTGGAGTTGGATTTGGAATGCCCCATCTAATCTCCTCTTCAAGATGGGAAAAACCAATGCAGAGCAATTTGGGGTAGGTTGGAAGTATTTAACCACACACACACCACATGCAAAGTAGGTTCAGGATAAGCTGCAAGTATTTTACCTCTACAAGTAATTATTAAGTGTTGGGAATTTAGACCCCGGTTGATAGAATTAACAAGTTTTAAATCCAAGTTATTAATTAGATTTATTATGTATAAAACTTGTTAAAACAAACAAATATCAATATCATATCAAAACTAAGTGCAACAGAAAAATAAATAAGACAAGATATGATGACCTAGGAAAACCAATGAAACCAACCAGTTTCACAGTAAAAAACCTGGGGGGAAACCTTCCCGAAAAGCAATTCACTATAGTAAAGAGAAGTTTTAGATCTAGTACAAAACTTTTGTCCCTAGACTCTACAATCCCCGTAGATGAACTCACAGCAGAAACCTTCTACCGCTTCAGAATCTCTGAACTCTTCAATATATGAACACCACCCTTTAATGCACGGATCCCAGTACGTGACTAACTCCTTTGCACGGATCCCAGTACGTGACTAACTCCTTTGCACGGATCCCAGTACGTGACTAACTCCTTTGCACGAATCCCAGTACGTGACTCACTCGCCAACTTGAGAAAGAATAATGTTGGCTGCAAAGTTCTTCACTTCATCAACAATAAAGATCAAGAAGCACTTGGTTACAAAACCCTAAGGTGCAAAGATGCAGTAGCTTCTTTTAGAGAGAATAAGGCTTCGGTCACCTTTTGCATATGTTCTTTTTGTATTCTCTTATGTGACGGCCTTTAAAATAAGCCTTATATATGTCTAGGGTTGTGAGAAAAGAAACCCTACACAAATACATAAACATGGGCCGAAAATTAGATCTGGAAATCTGAATTCCCGTAACCTCGATAGATACCTCGATTGATCGAGAAGCTGTCGAGTTTCATTCATTAAATCTCGATAGATAGTTATCTGTCGAGTAGCTGTCGAGCTATCTGTCCGCAAGTGTCCACATGTGTCCAGCTATCTGTCCAGCTTTAGTGAACACCTTTTCTTCACTTGTTTCTTGGTCCAATCTTCATGGCTTTAATACTAGACTTGAATAACATGTTCTTTGAAGTATTAAACACATCCTAGATCTACCCAAATACAAGTAAAATGCGTTTTGTCAAAGGAATAACCAACTACATAAAATATGTCCTTAACATTAAGTACTCTTGGAATATGGTAATGTGGTGCTTCTTATTTTCATATTCATGGTGAACCCCACTAATTATAATAATAATAATAATAATAAATACACATTTTTCTACTAATATAGTCGAGCTAACTTGTATTAAAGATACAAATAGTATAGTAGTTGAAATTATGTTTTGAAGAAATGATTTTAGTGTTAAGTCCATTGACAAAACTGTTTATCAAAGGAAAAGAGAGTTTGCCAATTTCATTATAATCAAAAAATATTTTGGCAATTGGCATGAATACTAAAGTAACCGAAGATAAAAGATTGGATTTTTTTCCAAGAACTTGTAGATCAATTGGTAGACACATTCTGGTGTGTTCATGACATCTAGGGTTTAAATCTCTCATTTGCATTATAGCTATCAAATTATTTTATAAAAATAGACTTAAAAAAATTCTACTAGACAGATTACAAGAAGGATGGAGCTCTATTAACCTAGAACCGCAAGGGTGGAAATAGGATTTTATATTAAGAGGGCAAAATATGAATCCAAATATTGTTAAAATGTCATCTCCTATTTTATTGCAAAACCTAGTTTTGGTGGGCTTGGGTGGAAAATAATCATAAAAAAATTGTGTCACATATAAGTCTTGATAGTGTGTTTTGCATCCTCGACAGCTTTTCGATTGATTGAGATGTTTAATTGTTCAATCAATAGAGAGCCTATTTTCAAATGAACGAGAATCGCATAAGGTTTTATGCAATTCCATTTAGTTGTCCAACTACTAAGGTTTTGTGCTACCAAAGGAAGACTATATAAGAAAACCTAAAGGACGTGATTTAAGACATTTTATAGAGTTGTGCATTTGCATTTACGGGTTGTGAGAACTGAGCTCTTGAAAAGCAATCATTTGGAGATCAAGAGTAAAGGAACTAAAGATTTGATGATCCTACAGTTGTTGCCCCATCTAAAAGATCAAACTACTGGAACCAAATCTTCAAGGGGATATTTGAAGTAGTGGACAAGAGGTTCACGTGCAACAAATTTCATAACTAAAGAGTCTTTGGATTCAAAATTGCAGTGCTACTAGTAGACATGGCAAAACGAGTCAAAATTTTATGACCCGATCCAATTGACCCGCAACCTGATTGACTTGACCCTAACCTAAACCGACCCGCTCGTTTTGCCACGTCTACTAACGTTGATTAGATTGAGATTGAGATGTAATTCTTATAAAATATTTACTTATTTTTCTTTACTTAATATGTTATGTACTCCATTATAGTTTGTTATTCTTTACTTGTCACCTTCACTTTTTCTTCCTACTTTAAACAGATCGAAGATTATACCAAGATTAGCTTATAGAAAGCTGGAACAAGAGTTGCACCAAATTTGGGTATCAAGTGTTTAGTGGTAATTGGTAAGTGGTAACAGTATCACTAGTGAGAATCTAATCACAGTTAAGGAACTCATAAACAATTGACAGATTGCATTTATTTCAAAAAAAAAAAATTTTGTTTGAAAAATACGGGTCAACTCGACCCAACCTGTCCCGACACACAATCCGATTGACCCGTAAACCCGATTGACCCGAACTCAACCTGACTTGACCCACTCGTTTTGCCACGTCTAGCTACTAGATCGTAGCAATTTAGAATATGGTTATTATACTTCAATTTAGTTAATGAATATGTTTCGCCTTTGGTGTTTGTACTCTGTAGGAGGTTACGCCTCCATAATTGTTAATTGATGAAATCATAATTCAAATAATGTAAGTCAACTACAATTTAGTTATTAATTATTAGCATAGATTTGTGTAAAAGAAAAGGATTAGCTAATCAAGCAATTTATGAACAAGTTTGAATTTTTTCAATATGGAAATATACTAAATTAAAACATGTACTCTAAGCTATTCTCTAGATTTCTTAGGACAACTCTACTGTAGAGTTCTTAAAATTGTATCTATTAAAATTGTATCCATTCATTTTGAAATAGGTTTGGATTTAATTTTGCCACATCATTAATAATTTAAATAGATCCAAAAATGGTGATAGCCATTTTTTTATATATAATAATATGTATTGCATCCAAAAAAAAATTTATACTCATTTCAACTTGACTCATGTAGATAAGATGAGCAGTTATTAAAAAAAACGTACCTATGGAGTTCTAAGGTTTTTTTTTTTTTTTTTTCTCTGGTAAAAGGAAATCTCAATAAGTTATAAAAATTTGCAAATTGGCCATCACAACGACGTCGTTGAAAAGCCCAAAATTCCAGAAGGTTCCTTCGAATTCCCTGATCTGCTAAAGTCAAAATTCTCTCTAGTCTAATTAATTAAACCAAACCATATTCCAATTTCCAAAGCTGTTTTTGATTTTTCAGTTATGCTTCTAATCCCTATTACTTCCATTCCCCCGGATTTATTCAATACGCTGCCGTTTCAATTCTTGTTTGATACCTTTTTCTTTTCTTAGCTTTCTTTTTTTAGGGTTTTATTGTTTTCTTTCTGTTACTCTAAAGGTTTTAACTTTCCGTTTGGTTCCCAAGAAAACGGAGGATTCTCGGTATTTTGCCTTATCTTTTGTTGTATGGTTCTTAGTGAGTGACTGGATATTCTTGTTTCTTGAATGATCAAGAAGTTATATCTCACTTACACTTACTGCTAATCAAGGATTTCTTGTTTAGAAAACTTACTCCTTTGGTTTGTAGTTAGGGTTTCCTTTTTTTTTTTCTTTTTTTTTTTCTTTTCTTCTTTTTAAATTTAAGTGGAAATAGTAATTTTGCTTGTATGCCAGGTGGGTTTTCTATAATATAAATTTAGGGTTCCTTTTTATCCCCTAAATAAGTTTGCTCAATTGTTAATGTTTCTTTTCTTTTCTTTAAAAAAAAAAAAAAAGAAATTTGCGAATTTGTTTGGAGATTTCCTTGATTGGTTTGTTTGATCTATCAAAATACCTAATTGCTCATTTGTTTGGATTCCCCTTTTATTGATTGATTAAATTGGTAATTCCTTGATTTAAATATATGTTTTGAGTTAAATTTTTGATCCTCAATCATTGTTGATAAATCCCTACTGGATATATCTCCTTTGCAAGTGCAATATCCTTCGCGGTTAGGCTATTGAGTTATTCTGATGGTTGAAGATTCTAGGTTTAGTAATGATGGAGTGGTGATTTATGTAGGCAAAAAAATTATATAAATATTTGAGATGTGATCTATCAAAAATAAATACTATTAGAGAAGGAAACTCCTAACGAGAAGGTGCTAGTTGAAGCACTGATTAGGGGCAATTTACAAGCTTGAAAGTCTGCAGCTTTTTATATATGTTACTTGATGTTATTTCATTTTTGTTTATTCTTCACTTTTGTTCCCATGGTTTGGTGTTGTAAAACATGAAGTAACATGTTGAATAATTGATTTCAAATAGATTTGAGCTGACAAATGGGGAAAAGGAAGTCAAGGGCTAAGCCTCCACCAAAGAAGCGAATGGACAAGCTTGATACTGTCTTCAGTTGCCCCTTCTGCAATCATGGAACCAGTGTTGAATGTCGTATGTTAGTATTTATAAAGATTCATTTCCCTCTGGTACATGATGTTTTGTGGCTCTGTCTGTTTTGATTGAAATATAAATTTGGAATGCTTTCTTGGACTATATGGATATGTGCTTCTTAAATTCATTTCAGCTTTTTTCCAGTTCGTTTTTATGATAAAATTACTTTTCACAGAGATATACACTAATGAATATTTGTGAGAAACATTCAAGTTGACATCTTTCACTTTACTTCTAGAATTTTTTATTTTTATTTTTATTTTATTTTTTATGTTGTGTCATCTTCACCTTTTTTTTGGGGGGGGGGGGGGGGATGGGGGGAATGTTCTGAAGAGAGTTTCCATCTTATTGAGTTTTTGTCTCTCTTGTTATGCACCTTTTGCTAATATTGTTCATGACACATGCAAAATTTAAGAAGTTGTATTTTCTGGTACTTGGGTTGTGCTTTGCGCTTATTCAATGGATCATTTACCTATCAAAAAGAATTGAAAAGTTATGAAAATGGGGCAGCTCAAATTCTGGTTAAAAATATATCAACTGGATGTCCATATTTTATATCTACTGAATTGCTGTATCATACCCAACTGAAACTTGTTGAAATGTTATCATCATTGTGTTATTTTTGGAGGGAAAAATAATTCTTCCAGCTTTATTTTCATGGCATAATTTTCATTGATTAGAAAATGTGAGTGAGAATTCTATTATTAACATGAGGTATATATCCTTAATAGCATTGAAATTCTTGTGCTGCCTAATAATTCTTCAATCTGGTAGCAGGGTATGCAACCAAGCACTCAAATTAAATGTTAGCTGGAATCAAAGCTTTAAGCATGCTTTTTTTTTGGGTTAATTTCTTTTGCTGTTAAAATAATATCCTTGTGCTTGAATATGTGAGAGATGGTGTTAGTTTTTAACAACAGATGTTAAATGTGATATATGTTATTAACTTATTTCTAAATATTATTATACGATTCTTTCCCTTATTGGGAGAGCTTCTTTTTTTCTTCCAAGTGACAGGAAGAAAGTTGTATCTTTGGAGTTTGTTTGAGGCATGGAGTTTTTGTTCCATATCATTGACGATGATGAATCATTACACTTCTATTTCTCTCATTGTTTCTTTATTAAAACTTGTATTTATCACGAGACAGTAAATTTTTTTCAAAAGGCCATGATCAGTTTAGTTTGTGTGGTCCTGAACATAAATTTTGTATAGTATGTATTGGAACTGAAAATATATTTTGTTTCAGTGATATGAAGAACTTGATTGGAGAAGCTCTTTGTGGGATCTGCCAAGAGAGTTTTAGTACAACTGTAACAGGTACACTATTATCCTTGGCTTTGGAGAATTAGCTATTGAAGTCTTCTGTTTATTAAAAAAAAAAAAAAAACCTATTGAAGTATTCCCAAACAGGGACTCTCTGTGTGTGCATGCACGATTCTATGGTTTTCAGGACTCTTTATTTGTGTGGATTATCAAAATGGCTCTTGGTTTCCTTGAATTGTTGACTGAATTCAACTGAATTTATGACCTGTTTATATTTATTTCCTGGGGATTGGCCTTTTTCTTGTTTGGTCCGACTTTCACTTGCTCTCTTCTGTAATCCTTTTGACAAATAATATCAGTGGGGAACTAATTTTTCTTTTATCTTGTTTTTGCAGCTTTAACTGAACCCATAGATATGTAAGTTGAAAATTTTATATGAATTGTATCCAAAACTAGAGAATTGGTTTTTCCTGATATCCTATGATCTCACATATGCTAAATCTTTTAACTGTAGATATAGCGAATGGATTGATGAATGCGAGCGGGTCAACAACCTTGAAGATGATGGTGCGTAGGAAGCCATTAAGATGTTAATAATGTTGTTTCTCTGTTTGAAGAGAGAGAGAGCAAACCAAAAAGTATGTAGCTATTGCGTCTGGGTGTCTTGAGAGGACCTTGTTGGTGAGGTCACCATATTTCTAAATTCAATATAGGACTTCTCCATGTATAGTAAGTTTGTAATACTTTAGACGACAGTTTGGTAAATATATGAATCTTGTAACTTGAAAAAAAAAACCATATTTAAAAAATCCAAATCTGAGATCTCACAACATTAAATCCAATGACCACCACAACACCTCAATGTCGAAGCCACCACTACAACGGTGTTGCTGCAACTCACCTACAAACAAAATTATCATATATCTTTTTATTGGATGTGAATTTTAAAATTATAATAGTTGCATTGTACGTCCTTTATGTCTTTAACATGTATTTCAAATTTCATTCAAATCAGATGATATTTACTATTCGATCAATGAACTTATTTTTATGTATAATTTTAGACCACAAAAACTTAAAATTTAAACATTTGTTGATAAGTTAGTCATTGATCTTTCATCTTTTTGAAATTTTACAAATATGAAAGATATGTAAAAACATGCAATTTAATGATTAAATTTTCAAAATTTATATCTAATTAAAAATATATTCGAAGAATTTGAAGAGTATTTTTTTTTTTTTTTAACTAGTTTAAAGAGTGACCTTCTCCCCTCAGTAATACCAAGCCCATGGCCAAACCATATGCTGCCACCACCTCCAACCTAGTCTAACCACCACCAACTCAAATCAACCACTGTCCAAAACAAACCCAAATTAACCGCCAAAATCCCAAATAATAATAATAATGAAACAAAATCAAAATCCCCCATTGTAAGTTTGTAATAAACTTTACCAAATTGAGGAAGCATCGCTGAGAGTTTTTTACTTTTAAATGTTGCAAGTTATAAATTTTTTGCATTTTGGATCCTCAAATGTAGATAATATTTTGTGCATTTTTTTTTTTAAACAATGGGAGTTGCTTTACATTTTTTAGGCTTTTGCATTCCCAAATGGGAATGTTTAACAATCAAAAGTGGCTTAGTTTAAAACAGGCTAGGGAGGGAGTTACGTCTTTTAGACATAGCCTATAGTTCTTTTAGCATAATCTTTTTTTTTGGGTGGGGGGGGGGGGGGGGGGTTTGGCCTAGTTGAAAGTGCTAACTTGACCAAAAAGATGTGCCTCGACGCGGTGTAAAACAATTTCCTCTATTGTTCACTATTGAACCTTGCCTCCTGTTGATGCTCATTTTGGGAAGCCTAGCAACATGGGCAGAAAAGAGTTAGTAATTGAATAGAAAAGCCATTAAGCCAAACGGTAGAAATAATGGATCATAGGTTCATAAAACAAACAAATAGACTTTGAGAAAGCAAACGGGCCTAAAAGAGTCAGGAAAGAGAAGTAGCAAACTCATAGGTAGTATGTGACGCAGAAAAGTAATGGGCCACTACAAGCCCGAAGTAATGCAAGTAAAGAAAGTAAGGGGTTGATGAAAAGTCTATAAGCCCCAAAGATGAAGGATAGAGTAATTGGGTTAGGGAAGCCCTAAGGAGTTAGTAAAAGCCCATGAGAACGCAGAATTAGAAAGGACCGCGGATGCCTAAGGAAAGTAAATGGGCCAAGAATGCCCAAAAGGAAATAAATAGGACACGGGAGCCTGCAAGTAATGTAGTAAAAAGCCCAATGATCATACTGAGTCATTAAAAGAAGAATAAGCAATAAACCCAAAGAGGCCCAGCAGGCTTGGGTCAAATGACATCACAGCAGGAATAACAGAGTGGTGCGGCAGGAAATGGTAGCAAGACTGCAAGAAGGAGCAAAATAGTGGGCTGAAGGAAGAAATGCCCACAATCAAGCAAAGCCTAGCCCCTAAAAAGAACAAGCCATAAAGATTGGGAAATTAGAAAACATCTCACGACGTAAGAAGTTAAGGATGGACGGCAGAATGTGTAGACGAGCCTTCAGACCACGACGAATGCATAAGCAGCAGGCAGGTTTTGAACGAACACAGATGGGAAGCACGCGCAAGGCTTAGACATCACCAGCCTGTACCCAACCAATACAAGAAGTGGTGGGTCATGGGTCAGAGGTAAGAGGGCATGGTCTGGCGGTGGGGAGAGGGGAAAACCTATTCTGCGGTTCCTGCTCAGGCTCTTTTGGGAGAAATGTCTTGCTGGGATGACCAGGGCCAGCCCTAGGCTTAGGCCACTTAGGCACTTGCCTAGGGCCCCCTACTACAGAAAGGCCCCAAATTTGGGGCAGAAATTGAAATATATATATTTTTTAGATATTTTTTTGAGATATTGGAAGAAAAAATTAGTTTTACATTTTTCTTCTGCTTTTAAGAAATACAAAGAATTGAGTAATGTTAGAGATAGTACAACTTTAAATATATAAGGCTTACAAATATGTGTCACTAATTACAAGAAATAATTTAGATAGGAAGAGACTATAAATACTATAAATTTTACTGAAAAACCTTTATACAAATTGATGTGACAATTAATATAATTTATAGACGTCAACAACCTATTAAATGCATTTTTAAATTACTTAGTGATACATCTTTATAAGCATCATGTTGTAAATTTATGATATCCCTAACATCATTCATTCAAATACTTGTTTATTATCTTCTTGAAGTGTCATTAATCACATTCATTGCTAAAATTTTGTAAGTTTTTTTAGTAAAATTTGTTATAATTTAACATTTCTTAAAAAAAAAAAAAAGATAAAAAAAGGATAAAATTTAGCTACAAAATTAGTTGTAACCTTAACTATAAACTTACTTAATATTTTTTTATTGGATGTGAATTTTGACAAATCCACCATTGGATTTCATCTTCTTCTTATTTCCTCCATGCTTGCAAAATTTCAAGAAAATTAAAAACCAATAGTTATGTCATTAATAAATTTTTTAAATTGCAAGTTTTTGTAATTTAAAATTATGCACAAAATATAAGCTTATAGATCATAGAGTAAATAATATCCAATTGATACAAAATTTGAGATGTGTATTAAGAGCGTAAAGAACATGCAATTCAACGGTTAGATTTTTAAAATATATTGTAATATTTATTTTATTGAGTGAGTTTATAACTTTAACTTCAACCAATTTTGTAGTTAAACTTTGTCCTAAAAAGAATGCATTTTTGTTATATAAAAATTATGATATTGAAAACTAGTTAAATATTATTTAATTAATAACAAAATACCCCATTTAAACATATCACCTTAGGCCTCAAAGTTTGTTGGGCTGCCCCTAGGGATGACATACCGTCCAAAAGAAGCAAGGATGAGTTGGAACTACTAGGTGCATGCCATGAGGGATGGAGAGAGAGAGAGCACCCACGCCGTAGCAGGTAAGAATGCCACGGTAAGCAAACAAACAAAATAGTCCTCTTCGCTTGGTGATGTGGAGTGGCACAGCCAGCACAGGTAAGTGGTGTTGGTTGGGCAACTGACTGACCAGTGATGGTCTGCAAGGACACCTACACTAGACAAAGGTGGTTAAAAGCTAAAATAGTAAAAGCCAGCCGCGACAGGCATTATATAAGGGACCCTTGCCGTGCACAGTAAAGGGGGATCAGGAGCATAGTAATATTAACCTCTAGGAGAAAATCACAACAATGAAGCAAGCACTGAAAAGAAAAAAGAAAAAAGAAAAAAGAAAAAAAGAAAAAAAGAAAAAAAGAATTAGAAAGAACAAAAAATAGAGAGCATAGGATAGCAGGCATGTATCAAATAGGTTGATCCCTTCTCTCCCTCTAAAGCCCGGTTCTCTGCTAAAGGCAAAAAGGATTCTTCTGGGCACAGGCCATTTAGCCCCGTTCCCTTAAAGCAATTAATCTCTTTTGAGGGAGATTATTTGCATTGAGGAAATGGTTCCCTTCTTGGTTATGGCCCAGTAATATAGTTTGACACAGCAGACTGATATTCCCCTCTTTGATTCAACAAACCCATTACTATTCCTTTCCCACTTATTTTTGTTGTTTTATGTACAGGGTGTCTTTTGTCACTCCCCTTTATTTATTTTGTCTAAATAGTGAACGCATTTCCTTTGTTACCTTTATTATATCTGTCTACCATAAATTTCCCATAGCAGCTCCGCCTATCATGGGAATGTGATCAAAACTTGAACAAACAGGGCATAGTTTGTGCATAAGCCGGACCAAGGTGGGTTACAATTAGATCGGTCCCAACTCCTTAATCTAGAACATTTGGGCCTAGTATAGTAGGAGGTAGCCTAGCCCAATATTACAAAAAGGCCCACATACCTCCCTAATCCCTTTGCAAATTTGAGGGACCAGTTGTCCTATTACCCATATGAAAATGACCAACGAGCTGGAGTTATTGACCAAAATGTTCCAAAACTCATTAATTGAGGGACCAGTTTCATAAGATAAACTTATTTGAGTTAGTATTAGTCAAGTGTTTGTCATGTATATGCAACATATCATTCACATCATGCAAAAAGGGTATATAGGTAATTAGAGTCTAGAAGATCATACTCTGTTTGGGCGGAATGGGTGTCTAACATCTTCCCATTCCGTAACCTTGCCCCCGCACTTAGTTCTTTTGGATAGATAGATCTGTGCTTTGTCTTTCTTTTTATTTTTGCATAGATTGTAACTAAGACTCAAAGCCTTGTAAGATTCAATTTATCAAGATTTTATTTATTTTTATTCAATCAATGACAATGAAACATTTTGATCATATGTATTTTGTATTTAGTTTAAAAAAATAATAATAATAATAAGTGGCGACTCCACACCACTAACCTAAAAAGAGAGATGCCTTTAAAAGCACCCAAATCTTTTTTATGAGAGCACGCCAAGTTTTGCGGTCTCTCACAAAAGGGATGGAGAGGTAGAGAGAGAAAAGAGAGATTGGTTGTTGATTTATAATATTTTATTGGATAGTTTATATTATTATTATTGGTTGTCTTAAAAATAAGAAATGAGATGTAGTATGGGTTGTAAAATAATATATTAAAGTGGATAAAATAACTTTTTGTATTTAAAAAAAAATATATATATATATATATTATAATAAAACCTGGATGCTAATGCTCTTAGAATCTAAGACTCATCATGTGAAATCTCAGGGCTTAACTAGCCTCAAAATCATATCAATCATACCAAGCAACTAATCTCGATACCAATTGCACCAAATTTGCAATCATATCATCCAAATTAGCATCAACTGGGGCATTACATTCATCTCCCTCACTCCAAAAGATATTTTGTCATAGAAATGGCACTATTGTTCCCTAAATTCAACCCACCATAACCTAAAAACTCTCCAAATTTGAGACCGTTAACATTTGAGAAATGTAAAAATCTCCAAAAGTTTTATTTTCCCCTTCTTAATCAACCTAATGTTCAAGCCTATAATCTGATCAACATATCAGTTATCACACAAGTTCAAGACCTATTACTCTAATACCTTTCTTTCACGACCCTACTCTATCATGCGAAATCTCAAGACCATACTAGCCTCAAAATCATATCAATCAAACAACGAAACACAACTAAACTCAAAATCATATCAATCAAACAACGAAACACAACTAAACTCAAAATCAATTGCACTAAGTTTGCAAGTAGATCATCCAAGTTTGCAACCATTAAAGTGTTACACCTATGACGGTTGATAAGAAGTTGTAAAACAAAATGACATGTATAATTGACAAGAAAAAGAAGCCTCCATCACATTGTTAGTCAACATCTTCGAGAAGCTTTCTGCCTTGCTCATTCTTCTTGAAGCCTATCGAAGTCACTCTGAGTGCTATAATTTAGAGAGAGAGAGAGAACCTTGTAGTTGAATTTACTTGGGAAATTTACGCTCCGTTTGTTTAGATGTAAAATATGTGCAGGAAAATATTTTCATTTTAAATTAAACCATATAACTTATTGGCTAATGTAATGTGGTTAAATTTAATTAGGCTTTTTGGTAGTCTACCCTTTTATTGAGTTGTATTTTTAAATGATGTGTCATTTTAATTGAACTAGTCATAAAGATTGCTATCTTATTAGTATCTTCCCATTCCACTAATGTGAATAGGCAGAATGATGACATTAAAAATGAATTTAAAACATAAAAGACATGTTTGGTAGGAGGATTTTTGTTTTTATTTTTAAAATAGTACGAATTTTGTTTTTCAAAAAATTGAAATTGAAACTAGTTTTTTGATAATAATTTTTGTGTCATATGAGTTTGGCTTTCACTTTTAAGAATAATTTTCAAAATACCAAAAACAATTTGTTTGGGATACCAATTTTATTTTTGAGATTTTTTATAAAAAGTAACATAGAATCTGTAGATTACATTTTTTTTAGGATAATGATAAGGGAATAGAGTTTATGTATATTTTTTTATATAATATAAATTTCAAATTTGAAGCATGATAATTTTTTTATGATAAAGATAAGCTCTTTAATTTATGAAATAGAAGAGTTTGGACAAATTTGTGAGTGCACTGTTTTCAATTTATTTACAACTATGTCATTAAAAACATGTTATGTATCTTACGCTCTGTTTGTTTCGATGTAAAATATTTTTATGTTTTAAGATGTTTGTTTTACAGTAAAATATTTAGTCAAAAGTAAAATATTTTCAGTCAACCAAATCAACTTAGACAAATTTGTGTAGAATATTTTACACTTAAAATTTTGGTAAAACATTTTACATTTTCTCTCCTCCCTCCTTGCCTAATACTTTCACTTCCTCACACCTCAGTCCCTCTCAGTTTTCGCTCTTCCTCTCTCATGACTACTATACCTTTTCACTCTCAAGTTCTCCCTCTTCTCTCTTCTTTTCTCTCTGGCAGTTGGGACTCCTACTGGTGAGCGGAGAGGCAGTTGGTGGTGTAGATCGTCAATCTGGGTTGGCGGTGCAGATCGTCAATCTGGGTCAGCGGTGAGGCGGTACAAATCGTCAATCTAGGTTAGCGGTGAGGCGGTGCAGATTATCCTCCCTTTTACACTCTTCCTCATATTCTTAATTTCTTTCAGGTTGCATCTCTCAGATCTGGATAAGTGGGTTGTCGGTAGTGGGTTTGGTTTTGAGTTTGGTAGGTGGGTTTAGTTTTGGGTTTTGGTGGTTGGGTATGGTATTGCTGGTTTATTTTTTATTTTTTATTTATAGATTGGCGGCTAGGTATGGTGTTAAGTGATCGATGGTCGTCGGTTCAATGTTGTACCTGCGTATAAAACACCCATTTCTGGGTAGGGATTTATGTAATTTGCTGTTTATGTATATCATCATACTCATAAGTGTATATATGATGTTCCCAGTGTATGATTTGTTTGGACTAATGTGATTCTTAGTATTTGTACGTCAGTGGGCTAGCTTTTGTTCTAATGTTGGATAATCTCCTGTGATTGGTGAAGGTTTTTTTCTTGTGTTTCATTGACAAACCTTAGCTTGAAGGTAGCAACAAGACTTGCTGATTTTTGGTGATTGGACGCACATCTTATAAAATCTATGGAAAATAAAGTAGAAAAAACAAATTTAGTTAAAATTTGCCATCTTTCTTGAGATCTTTGGCTGAGCCTTGAGCCCAAGACGGGTTATGACTCTGATATTGGTTTCAGCCACACCATTCTAATCTGCAGATTGCTCTCTTAGCTTAACAACAATTAGTCATTTTGTAAGCCACAAAAACAATTTTAACACAGTTCAATGCATCGAACAAATTTATAGACCAATTTTAGTCCGTCGGTAAAGAAATTAGACCAATGTTCTTAAAGGCAAGCCCATATGTCAAAGCAGAGAAGCTAAACCACTTAAATGATTATAAGAACTGATTAATGCTACTAGGAGGACAATGTGTTTTGTTACTTGAAACACCTAATGACACGGTCCATTGTCATTCACGTGTGATGCAGAGCTATAAATCAGAAAGAACCTTTCACATTAGTTCAAAACAACTATGGTAAAATAAGGTTATTACCGAAGTGTTTGCATTTTCAAGTGTCTAGACAATCCAAACACTTGAAAAGATTTTACTGAAAATATTTTACTGTAAAATTTTTTACATTTAAAAATTTTTACTTTGAAACAAATGGAGCATTAAAAACATCCCCTCAGCTGTTTTCAAAATCTTATTTTGAACTAGAAAAATATGATACATCAGCTAAACAATAAATTCAGGTCTAGGACCCACCATTTTATGGATTGCAAAAGAAAAAAATAATAATAATCTTTCCAAAAGACCCTAAGAAATTAAATTTTTTAAAGCATAGGTGTTCAAAATCAAAATCAAAATCACCCCAAAATGTATGGGTGTAATTTGTATTTTATATTTGATATTTCCATTTCACTAATGTGAATGGACCGAATAAGGACATTAAAAATGAATTTAAAACATTAAGGGCTTGATTGGTAGGACGATTTTTGTTTTTATTTTCAAAACTGTATAAAAACAATTTTCAAAAAATTGAACTTGAAACTAGTTTTTAGATAATATTTTTTTTATATTTTTCGTGTTTGGCTCCCACTTTTAAAAACAATTTTCAAAATACAAAAAACAAAAGTAATTGTTTAGGAGACCATTTGATTAGAATCAAAAATTATTTAAGGATCCATTGCATGTTCTAGTTGGGGCTATTACTAGAGCAAGATCCAAGAAGATAAAAAAAAAAAAACACTTAATGGGCTGATTCAAGAGATTTGGGCTGATTCAAACATAAAACATTCCAAGCTTGGCCCAAAGGAAGATGAAGGCGTAATAAATTTAATCCAGGGTATTGATAGGGCTGATCTGGCTTAATTGGGTGTGATTTATGGTGTGGTTAATGACTGATTGACTTTCCAGCTCCATACCAATTAATAACTATTTTTCCTATTTTGAAGCTGCTAATTTCAGAAATCCACCTTAATTTAGGCTTCTATTATTTAGTACGTTTTTATATTTTTCCTATTTTTAGTCATGTCTTATAAATAGCATGCACTCATTGTAATGGAGGATTATTGAAAAAAAAAAATTAGAAAAAACGTGAGGTTTTGCTTCTTCTTTTGGTTCTTCAAGAACTGTGAACTCATTAGAGGGTTCTTCCTTGTGGCATTCAAATTTTATACCTTTAGCTCATGATTTAGTTATAATCATTAGGTCGAGGTATGTTACTTATACCTTTGGTTTGTGTTTCATTTATAAACGTTGGGTCAGAGTTTCTATCAAAATCTGAATTTTAGCTTTCTTGGGCAGGTATTCCAATATTGTTTGTTGGGTCTCAAAGCATGTTGATTGAGGTTCGCATCATTTGGTATCAAAGCACAAGTTCTAAAATCATGTTTACTATTCCTTTATCTTTTTTTTCCTGTTATCATTATATCTTATTCCTTTTGTGTTCATTATTCCTTGCTCCTGTTTTGTGACGTGCACCAAGTTAAAAAAAAAAAAAACGTGGAAAAAAAAGAGAGACTTCAAAAAAGAAAAGAAAACAGGAAAAAAAAATATTGTTTGTAATTTCAATCTCTCAAAACCAAAATATTGTTTTCTTTTGTCCTTTTCATTTTATTCATTGTTTCTGTAATATTTTCTTGCCGTTGGTATTGGTTTAAATACTAAAAGTTGAATTTCTTGATCAAGTTTATTAGTTTAATGAAGAAATGAAAAGGGGAAGCTACGAGTGGAAAATGAAAGAGAGCGTGAGACTAATATCGGGAAAAAACCAATTTAAGAGTGAAACACAAGTGTCAGTGACATAATTTGAGTGCAAACACATGAGGGAATGTTGTTGTAGACACTCGATTTTGTACCCATGATTTAATCAAAGAAGATGACTAGAATGACCATTTACGTACCCAAAATTCATCATTGCACTACATGCATTAATTTGTTCATTGCATATTATAAAAATGATCTTGAAGTTCTAACGGTTGTGACGGTATGATCGGTTTCCAAATCAGACCGTTGGATCGAAATATATTGCATAATCAAGTTTGTACGATCAGCATGCATTGTGTCTAGGTAGAGTCGACCATGCATGATTAGTTTTAATTAATTATGATTGGTTAAAAAATTAAAATTGATTAAATAATTTTGTGATTGGTTTTTAATTAGTGTCATAAATAGGCTTGCTTGCATGGGAATAAATGGGGCAATTGGATAACAGTAAAATTGTGGATAATTTGAACTTTATCAAGATTTTTAGAGTATTTATCTACAAGGTAATTGTTGCTGAAAAGACCTAAATTATCTAGAAAAGAGATAAAATCTTAGAATACGAATTGAAAACACGCCTAAGTGCAAGGCCTAGCTCAAGAAAACCTAAAAAATGAGTCCAAAACGCACCCAAACATGAAAGCGTGATTGACATTCAAGAGTGCCATTCGGCACTTTCAAAGTGTCGAATGGCACCTATAAGGGCTTTGGCCCAATGCTCTTCGGGTGACAATAAAACACATCCTTTATACTCTTAAAATTCTCATATTTCTAACTCCCATTTTCTGATATTCCCTCTTAAAAACTAGGGTTTTTAGGTTTCAAAGATAATTGCATAAATTTCTTTGAACCCTAAAATTTCCTCTCAAGAAAAACAGTGCATCCATGTAGAGGTACCTTTTCTTTTCTTTACTTCTTTTTTTTTTCTTCTATCTCTTTTTAGTTTTGTGATGCATGAATGAATATTTGCGTTAGTAGTGATTTTACAATTCTCATCTCATATGTTGTCAATATATTTTTATTAGAATGTGTTCATGATGTTGTTATTGTTGAGATCTACTTCTTTATTTCAAAAATCTGCTTGTTCTTATATTTTTTTTTCTTTAATAAAAAATTGATCTACATCTTCATTAGATGTAGATCTGAATTTTTCTTTAATAAAAAACTGATCTACATCTTCATTAGATGTGGATTTGAATTTTTTCATAATAAAAAACTGATCTACATCTTCATTAGATTTGAATTTTTCCTTAATCAAAAACTGATCTGCATCTTCATTAAATGTGCCCTTAAATCCTATTATATGATGCTACGTATGATGTTATGTATGACTTAATATTGTGATTAATAAAGTTATTTTATTATTATTCTAAAATAATAGAAACATGAATATTCAGACATTATCATATAGTCCATAAATCACAAGTTCTTTATAAACTCAGAATTATAGTTCGTAATTGGTGATGAAATTGGGTATTTTATCTGCGAAGATTATAATATATCAACTAAGATGATTTGTCTTGATCATGGAAGTGGAGACTTCAAGTTGTTATGTTGATATGTTTTAAGAGTTAAAACATATTGAACTAGACCGCTGTGGGATTTATTATTCTCCTAACGACTGTTAAATGAATAATAAATCTCACGACTTCTATTTACATAAACTCTTAATCCTAAGAGGATAATGGACCTGATCATGAAATGTAGGTTGTTTTGATATATCAGGAGTGAGATCTAAAGACACGATCAAAACCTCAGTATGTTGGGCAACCGCATTTAGTGTTAATGAAACATATATTCTCAAGATGGAATTCATAATCTCTTAACGGAGATATAAAATATTCCCTTGAGATAAGTTTAATGAGTTTGGTTCTTCAGAGTGTTAGGCCTAACCACTTTAGTAAGGAGTTACTAATGTATATATTTATGAAATTGGATTTCATAAATATATGATGAATAACATAAAGGATTAAACCGGGTACTCAAGGATAAGATGTAATAATTTACAAAGTGGCGGTCTACATTCATGATTTTGTATTATTACAAATATTTTATGAAGAGGTTGCATGTACAATAAAATATTGGAATATAATTTATAAATAAGGCCTAGAGTGCAACTATATTTATATAGTGGTATTAAATATAATTAATGGTAACTTTGGACTTGTCAAGAGTTGACAGAAAAGCCCAAGGCCCATTGGAGCTAGTGTCTTATTGTTCCCTTTTGGTCTCACTCCGATCCACACACTAAAGCCCAATTGGAAAGGCCTAAAAAGTTAGCCCAATTAGATAATTAGTTATAAGGAGAGAAACATACAAAATTTTTAAAGAGAGATTAGGAAATGGTGTGTATGTGAGTGTGAGACACTCTCTTATTCTCCCTTTAAAAACTGATTGAGAGATCACACTTCTTGGGCGTAAAGTAGAATTGGAGTGAAGATTAAAAGTGTTCCCCTGATCCTTTGTTTTGAATTTCACCGCACCAAGGTACACTCTCTTGTTCTTGAATTCTAAAATTTGCATAGTACATGTTAACAATTACGAATGAAGTAGATCCAATAATTTTTCGCTGCCTATATTTAGTATGCGATACAAACATGTATTTAACCAACAACTGGTATCAGAGTGGTCTTCAATTTAGAATCTGTATAACATGTTTTGTGAGTTTTAGAATTAGAGATAATAATTTCACGTTGTTAGAAGATTATACATTTAATTTTTTGCATGGATGTTGAAACTATGATTTGATGAAAACTGATATTGATGTTATGATCTTGTTTAAATTTGAATTTAAGTATGTTAAATTGATCTTTAAGCCTATAACATCAATGGAATTCAGTTTTGTTATCAAATTCTATTTATTATGTTCATATGGTGGTTGTTTGTTCATAAAAACCGTTGAGAATTGTTTACATTTGCCCTTTAAAAACTGAAAACATGGGTTTTTCGCGAGTTATCTTCTCACGAAGTTACTTGTGAAAAATGCCTTTGAAGCACAAAACTTTTTGCGGATAAATTTTACTCGAAAAACAGTGGTAAGACAGTTGCGAAAGTTTTTGTCTGAATTTTGTGTTTTCACTATTTTCCTTAACCCATTTTCGTAGGAAGAGCTTAGTCGCGAGATTCTCACGAAAACGCCATTGAATGGACTTTTGAAATTTTTTCTAAGTGTTTTCAAATGTATAAAGTGCAACGTTGTGTGTTATTCGATTACACATGTTTACAAAATAAAAACCTTTCTTTTAAAAACATCTAGTGGGAGAGAGATACAAGGGTTGCATCTCATGGCCTCCATTGTTGGTTCATAGTAGTGTGAAATATATACTTTGTCTTTGCTTTGAGCTTAGCATTCCATGCGGAGAGTATTTATTTCATGGTCCTACAAGATTGAATTTCCTGGTTTATAGTGGTTTAATCAAACACATTGTCTTAGCCTCGAGCTTTGCATTCCATGCGGAGGGTGTTTTGTATCATGGTACTACAAAATAAGCTTGTTAAGGGGTGAAATGTGGCTACACATGATTCTAGACAATGGTATACACTAGACTGAATGTAAAACGGCATATTATTAGTATTTAATAAGAGTTATCATGATAGTATTAATAATAAAAATAGATCTCAATCAATCATAGTATTTAATATTCACTCTATGCTGAGGGATATTGAATATGACATTGGGTTTTCGTTGCATATATTATATTATGGTTTTATTAAGGTTCCATACTATATGTTTATATACTAAATTGATAATGTCCAGTTGACTTATTATATTCATGTTTATTATTTTCAAATTTTATCATGGCATCATTTAGCCCACTTGTTGCTATTCTTAATCAAAACAAACTGACTGGATTCAACTATGTTGACTGGAAGAGAAATTTGGACATTGTTCTTACAGCTGAAGAGCACAAATATGTGCTTACTCAATCATGTCGTATCTTTTTATCATTAGATGCTCCTTTTAAGGAAAAATAGTGATATGATCGTTG
This sequence comes from Castanea sativa, assembly GCF_040712315.1. Classification (NCBI taxonomy): domain Eukaryota; kingdom Viridiplantae; phylum Streptophyta; class Magnoliopsida; order Fagales; family Fagaceae; genus Castanea; species Castanea sativa. The sequence continues at coordinate 23,962,768 of NC_134018.1, forward strand.
GCAGAAATCTAATGAGATGGCCAAATGCTATATCTTGGCATCTATCTCAAATGTTCTATAGCATCAAATGTAGGATGTAGAACTGTCTTCGAACATTATGCTAAGTTGAAGAAGATGTTTGGTGAGTAAGGCCGTTTTGCAAGGCAAGAAACTATGAAGCAGATGTATAATACTAAAATGGCTGAAGATACTTTAGTGAGGGAGCATTGTCTTAGGATGATCTCTAATTTGAATACATTGGAAGTTTTAGGTGCCTATATTGATGGAGAATTCCAAGTGGATATGATACTCCAGTTACTATCAGAATCATTCAAGGAATTCAGACTTAACTATAACATGAACAAAAGAATTTATTCATTGCCTGAATTAATGAATGAGTTGGTAGCAGTAGAATGCATACTTGGTACTTCTAGTGTTGATGCCAATATGGCTGAAGCTTCTACTTCTCAACCTAAGTCAAAAGGCAAGGGTAAGAAGAAGAAGAAGAAGAAGGACTTCGCCAAGCAAGATGATACATAAGTTGTCTTAGGAGTTGCCAACAAAGGAAAGAAAACTAATGGAAAGTGTTTTTATTGTGGTGAGAAAGGACATTGGAAGAGGAATTGTCCAATATTTAGAGCTGCCAAGAATAAGGGTACGAAAAGTTCATTTCTTCTTGAAATATGTTTGGTACAAAATCCTACGGATTCCTGGTGTTTAGATTTAGGTTGTACTAATCATATTTGCAATTCTTTGTAGGGGTTCTAGGAGACCAGAAAGCTAAATGAAAGGGAAATGTTTCTTACCTTAGCTGATGGGAGTAGGATTCCATTTGTAGCGGTTGAAGTGTTTAATTTATATTTTAAGTCTAGGGTTTTAATATTGGAAGACCGTTTGTATGTACCTAATGTTCGTAGGAATTTAATTTCTGCAACTTATTTAAGTAAACATGGATATTGCGTTATCCTGAAAGACAATGTTGTAATAAATAAGGGTAAAGTGTTTATCTGTTTTGGCAATATTGTTGATGGTCTTTATATTTTAACTCCTGATAAGCATGAATTATACAATTCTGAATTAGATAATAACTCTCATGTAAAATCATTATAGAGAAAATTTCCTTCTACAAGTGATGCATATCTTTGACACTTGCATTTAAGTCATATTAATTCAAACAAAATGCAAAGACTTATCAAAGATGGACTTTTGGGGCCCATGGACTTTGATGGTTTTCCAGTTTGTGAATTTTTTTTAGAGGGTAAAATGACCAAACGACCTTTAATGCAAAAGGTAGAAGAGCCCAAGGGTTGCTAGAACTAGTACATTCAGATGTATGTGGTCTTATATCAATCCAAGCAAGATGTGGCTATGAGTATTTCATTACCTTCACTGATGATTACTCTAGATTTGGTTATGTGTACCTAATGAAATGAAAATCCGAAACCTTTGAAAAGTTCAAAGAGTTTAGGGCTGAAGTTGAGAATCAATTAGGTAAACGCATAAAGGTAATTCGATTTGATCAAGGTGGCGAATACCTTCTTAGGGATTTTAAGGATTACTTAACTGAAAATGGGATTGTATCCATGGTGTACTAGAAAGAAAGAATATGACTATTTTAGATATGATTAGATCCATGTTGAGTTATTCAACTCTACCAATTTCATTTTGGGGATATGCCTTAAATACTGCAATGTATCTTCTGAATTTAGTACCTTCAAAGTCTGTTCCTAAAATACCTATAGAGTTGTGGACTAGGCGTAAGCCTAGTATGAGACATCTCCATATTTGGGGTTGTCCAGCACATGTGTTGAAAGGAAAGTCTGACAAGTTACAGTCTAAAACAGAAGTGGTATTTGTTGTAGGGCATCCAAAAGGAACTGTTGGAGATTTATTCTATAGTCATGAGGATAATAAAATGTTTGTTAGCACAAATGCCAAATTCTTGAAAAATGACTATATGAATGATTATGCTCCTAAAAGTAGAGTTGTTTTGGTTGAAATGAATGAACTTGTAGTTGAACAACCAATGGATGAAATTAGGGATGATGGGGCTATATTAGATACACTACAAGATATTACTCATGAGATGACTAGTACACAGGTGCCTCATCGTAGTGGGAGAATTGGTCGGCCTCCTTTAAGATTTATAGGTTTGGGAGAAACTTATGAAGCTATCTCAAAAGAGGCTAAATCAGATCCCTACACTTATGAAGAGGCAATGAATGATGTAGATGCACATCATCGGGTCCAAGCTATGAAATCTGAATTAAATTCTATGTATTCCAATCAAGTTTGGGATCTTGTAAAGGCGCCTAACGGCATTAAAGCTGTTGGTTGCAAATGGTTTTACAAGAGAAAGAGAGGGATAGATAGAAATATTGAAACCTTTAAAGTAAGGCTAGTGGCGAAAGGGTATACACAAAAACGAGATATTGATTATGAAGAAACTTTTTCACTAGTGGCAATGCTTAAATCTATCAGAATTCTCTTATCCATTGCTGCTCATTATGATTATGAGATTTGGCAAATGGATGTCAAGACTGCATTTTTTAATGAAAATCTTGAAAAAGAAATCTATATGAAGCAACTAGAAGGTTTCATAGCAAAGAATCAAGAGTATATGGTATGCAAGTTGAAAAGGTCCATTTATGGACTTAAGCAAGCATCTAGATCATGGAACATCAGATTTGATCAAGTAATCAAGTCATTTGGTTTTGAACAAAATCTTGATGAACCATATGTCTACAAAAGACATCGGAATAAAGTAGTAATGTTCTTAGTGCTTTATGTTATGATAGTCTACTCATTGAGAATGATGTAAGGGTAATGTCATCAGTAAAGGTTTGGTTGTCAAGCAAATTTGATATGAAGGACTTGGGTGAGGCTAACTTTATTCTAGAGATCAAGTTTTGGCGAGATTGCAAGAATAAGATGTTAGGCTTATCACAAGCTGGATATATAGATAAGGTTCTAGAACGGTTTAGTATGCAAAACTACAAGAAAGAGTTGCTTACTTTCAGACATGGAGTTCCTCTATCTGATGACCAAAGGCCTAAGAATCAAGAGGAAGAAAATATGATGAGATAAGTTCCTTATGCTTATATAGTGGGAAGTCTCATGTATGCCATACTTTGTACTAGACCAGATATCTGTTATTCAGTTAGCATGGTCAGTCGATATCGATCAAATCCAAGACCAAAACATTGGCAAGCTGTAAAGCATATTCTTAAGTATCTACGGAGAACGAGAGATTATATGCTTGTTTACCGGTGTGAGGATTTGATTAGTGCACAATAGTTTTTAGGGCAAGTGGGAGATTGTTAGGATTAGTGTCCTTAAATCCTATTGTATGATGCTATGTATGATGGTATGTATGACTTAATATTGTGATCAATAAAGTTGTTTTATTATTATCTAAAATAAAAGTAACATGAATATTCGGACATTATCATATAGTCTATGAGATGCATAATATGTGATTTATGTGAAAAGTCATAGAAGATATAAATCACAAGTTCTTTGTAAACTCAGAATTATAGTTCGTAGTCGGTAATGAAATTGGGCATTTCATCTGTGAAGACTATAACATATCAACTAAGATGATTTGTCTTGATTATGGAAGTTGAGACTTCCAGTTGGTATGTTGATATGTTTTAAGAATTAAAACATATTGAACTGGACTGCTGTGAGATTTATTATTATCCTAACGACCGTCAATTGAATATTTGTATTACTACATTTGGTATGTTGATATGTTTCATAACTTTGAATTACTACGAATATTTTATGAAGGGGTTGTATGTACAATAATGTCTTGGGATATAATTTATAAATAAGGCCTAGAGTGCAACTATATTTATATAGTGGTATTAAATATAGTTAATGGTAATTTTGGACTTGTCAAGAGTTGGCAGAAAAGCCCAAGGCCCATTGGAGTTAGTGTCTTATTGTTCGCTTTTGGTCCCACTCCAAGCCACACACTAAAGCCTAATTAGAAATGCCCAAAAGGCTAGCCCAATTAGATAATCAGTTATAAGGAGAGAAACATACAAAATTTTTAAAAAGAGATTATAAAATAGTGTGTATGTGAGTGTAAGACACTCTCTTATTCTTCCTTTAAAAACTGATTGAGAGACCACACTTCTTGGGCGTAAAGTGGAATTGAGGTGAAGATTAAAAGTGTTCCCGAGTACTTCTAATCCTTTGTTTTGAATTTCACTGCTCCAAGGTACACTATCTTATTCTTGAATTTTAAAATTTGCATAGTACATATTAACAATTGAGAATGAAGTAGATCCGTTAATTTTCCACTGCGTATGTTTAGTATGCGATACAAACATGTATTTAACCAACAAAACTGATCTACATCTTCATTAGATGTGGATCTAAATTTTTCCTTAATAAAAAATTGATCTACAACCTCATTAGATGTGGATCTGAATTTTTCCTTAATCAAAAACCAATCTACATCTTCATTAGATCTAGATCTAAATTTTTCTTTAATAAAAAACTGATCTACATCTTCTTTAGATGTAGATCTGAATTTTTCCTTAATCAAAAACTTATCTACATCTTCATTAGATATAGATTTGAAGTTTTCCTTAATAAAAAATTGATCTACATCTTCATTAGATGTAGATCAGATTCTTTAATAAAAAACCAATCTACATCTTCATTAGATGTAGATCTGAATTTTTCTTTAATCAAAACTGATTTATATTTTCTTTGAATATAGATCTGATTTTTTTTAACATAGCAGATTTTGAAAAAAAAAAAAAAAAGAGTCATGACTAGTCTTGTTTCTTTGATGCATGTTGCATAGGTTGATGTTGTGAATATAATCCTCTTCTAAAAATATTTTTTTGTTTCACATAAAAAACAATTTTTTTTTAAAACCAAAAATCAAATTTTCATCACAACACAGATCTGAATTTTTCTCAAAAGAAGAGGGTGTGTTCATAAATAGATTTGTGTAATTATGTTTTTCATGTGTACACAACATATCATTCATTTCATGCATTAAAGGGTACATTGGTCACAAGAGTCTAGAAGACTGGACTTTGTTTAGGTGAAATGGGTGTCTAACACCTTCCCATTCCGTAACCTAGCCTCTGAATCTAGTTCTTTTGGATAGGTAGATCTACGCCTTGTCTTTATTCTTTTATCTTGGGTAAATTGTAATTAGGAAAAAATACCATGTAATTTTATTTGGTAGTTTGTAACTAGGACCCAAAGCTATGTAATTTTCAATTTATCAAATATGTACCTTTTTATTTAATCAATGATAGAGGAACAATTCAGTCATGTATTTCTTTTATTTATTTATTTATTTTTTTGTATAAAAAAATAAGTGGCGACTCTACACCACTTACCCAAAAAGAGAGGTACCCTTAAACGCACTCAAAAATCTCTTTTTTGAGAACACCTAATTTTTCCTGGTCTCACAATTGTGAGGAATTATTTCTAACATTTCTGATGTGAATCTCAATTGACACGCTTTGAGACCCAACAAATAATATTAGAATACTTGCCCAAGAAAACTAAAATTCAGATTTCGATAAAAACCCCGACCCAACATTTATAAATGAAATGTGAACCAAAGTTATAAGTAACAAACCTCGACCCAATGATTATAATTGAATCACAAACCAAAGGTACGACATTTGAAAGCCATAAGGAAGAATCCTTGATAAGTTCACAGTTCTCGAAGAACCAAAAGAAGAAGCAAAACCTCACAATTTTTTTGATTTTTTATTCAATAATCCCTCCATTACAATGAGTGCATGCTATTTATAAAACATGACTGAAAATAGAAAAAAAAAAAGTACTAAATAATAGAATTCTAAATTAAAGTTGATTTGGTTTGAAATTAGCCTCTCCAAAATAGGAAAATAGCTAAAAAAACATTCTAAATAATAGAAGCCTAAAATTAAGATGGATTTGGTCTGAAATTGGCAGCTCCATAATATGAAAAATATTTATTTATTGGTATGGAGCTGGAAAGTCAATCAGCCATTGATCCACACCATAAATCACGTCCAATTAAGTCAGATCAGCCCTCAATAGCTTGGATTAAATTTGTTACGCCTTCATCTTCCTTTGGGCCAACCTTGGTATGTCCTATGTTAGAATCAACCCAAATCTCTTGAATTAGCCCATTAAGTGCTTCTTTGATCTTCTTGGATCTCGTTCTAGTAATAGGCCCAATTAGAATATGCAATGGATCCTTTAAAGCTTGTTGATTCTCATCATTCCCCATCTCTTCAAAAGGATTTGTCCTCGAATCGTCACCTACATCAAAAGTAGATAAGTCAGAAACATTAAATGTAGCACTAATGTTATACTCGTTTGGAAGATCCATTTTGTATGCATTATCATTGATTTTCGCAAGGACTTGAAATGCACCATCCCCTCTAGGATGTAGCTTGGACCGCCTACAGGTTGAAAATCCTTCCTTTTTCATATGCACCCAAACCCAATCACTTGGTTTAAAGGCGACTTGTCGACGACCCTTGTTGGCTTTGGTCACATATTGCTCATTTTTCATTTCTATATGTTGTCGTACACTTTCATGGAGTTTCTTCACCATCTTAGCCTTCTTTTGACCATTCAAACTAGTCATTTCATTAACTGGCAAAGGCAGCAAATCCAAAGGAGTTAGTGGATTAAAACCAAAAACAACCTTAAATGGTGAAAAATTAGTAGTAGAAGGAACACTCCGATTTTATGCAAACTCAATGAATGGCAAACAAACCTCCCAATTTTTCAAATTCTTCTGAATTATAGTACGCAGCAAAGTAGATTAAGTTCTATTTACTACCTCAGTTTGTCCATCTGTTTAAGGGTGATAAGTAGTTGAAAACAATAGTTTAGTCCTCAACTTTCCCCACAAGACTTTCCAAAAATAGCTAAAGAACTTGATATCACGATTAGACACAATACTCCTAGAAACACCATGGAGCCGTACTATCTCTTTAAAGAATAAATCAGCGATGTGGGTTGCATCATCGGTTTTATGACAAGATATGAAATGTGTCATCTTTGAAAACTTAACAACAACCACAAAAATCGAATCCCCACCTTTCCTTGACCTAGGCAAGCCTAAAACAAAATCCATAGAAATATCAACTCAAGGTGCACTAGGTACGGCCAGAGGAGTGTATAATCCATGTAATAAGACTCTAGATTTGTCTTGTCTACAAGTAATGCATCTAGCACAAACTCTTTCCACATCACGTTTTATCTTTGGCCAAAAAAAATGTTCATGTAACATGTTTAAAGTCTTCCTTACACCAAAATGGCCCATAAAACCACCTCCATGTTCTTCACGCACAAGCAACTCACACATAGAACTATCAGGCACACAAAGTTTATTCTCTCTAAACAAGTACTCATCTAGTCTATAGAATTTACCAAACGCTGCCTTCTCACACTCTCCATACACACTAGCAAAGTCATCATCATCAGTATACAATTCTTTAATATATTCAAATCCCAATAACTTTGCATTTAAAGTAGAGACAATGGCATACCTTCTTGATAATGCATCAGTCACTATCTTTTTCTTACCTTGTTTGTATTTGATTACATAAGAGAATGTCTCAATGAATTCCACCCATTAGGCATGTCTTCTATTCAACTTACCTTGTCCTTTCAAGTGCTTTAAGGACTCATGGTCGGTATGTATGAAAAAAAATTTCGCCTAAAGGTAATGTTGCTGTTGGAAAATCTAGTTTTGCATCTCATACAAAACACACAGCTGAAACAACAAACACAGATCTACTTCATTCATGAGAGATAACATGTAACCTTGAATTCTAGAAAAAAGAATAGAAAGCGTACCTTGATGTAGTGAAATACAAAATCAAGACTTGAGAATACTTTCAATGTTCATCCCAATTCCACATGGTGCCCAAGATAAGTGGTCTCTCAATCAGTTCTTTTGTACGTTAATTTTCCTTTGGAAAAAATGTATTCCAAAGACTCTCTTGAGAAAAAACTGTTTTCTCTTCTTTTTAATCATACGTACATATTAACTACTCTTGGTAGTTACTTTATTTAATAACTCTTATTAAATAAAAACTGATT